>NC_084586.2:4740000-4990000 GCF_033978685.3 Nerophis lumbriciformis
TATGTATATATGTGCATATATGCATTTATGTATGTATATACTGTATTTTTCGGAGTATAAGTCGCACCTGCCAAAAATGCATAATAAAGAAGGAAAAAAACATATATAAGTCGCACTGGAGGCCAAACTATGAAAAAAACTGCGACTTATAGTCCGAAAAATACGGTATGTGGATATATGTATTTATTTATATATAAATGCATTTATGTATGTATATATGTATATATGTGCATATATGCATTTATGTATGTATATACCGTATTTTTCGGAGTATAAGTCGCACCTGCCAAAAATGCATAATAAAGAAGGAAAAAAACATATATAAGTCGCACTGGAGGCCAAACTATGAAAAAAACTGCGACTTATAGTCCGAAAAATACGGTATGTGGATATATGTATTTATTTATATATAAATGCATTTATGTATGTATATATGTGCATATATGCATTTATGTATGTATATACTGTATTTTTCGGAGTATAAGTCGCACCTGCCAAAAATGCATAATAAAGAAGGAAAAAAACATATATAAGTCGCACTGGAGGCCAAACTATGAAAAAAACTGCGACTTATAGTCCGAAAAATACGGTATGTGGATATATGTATTTATTTATATATAAATGCACTTATGTATGTATATATGTGCATATATGCATTTATGTATGTATATACTGTATTTTTCGGAGTATAAGTCGCACCTGCCAAAAATGCATAATAAAGAAGGAAAAAAACATATATAAGTCGCACTGGAGGCCAAACTATGAAAAAAACTGCGACTTATAGTCCGAAAATACGGTATGTGGATATATGTATTTATTTATATATAAATGCATTTTATGTAGGCTTCACGGTGGCAGAGGGGTTAGTGCATCTGCCTCACAATACGAAGGTCTTGAGTAGTCTTGGGTTCAATCCCGGGCTCGGGATCTTTCTGTGTGGAGTTTGCATGTTCTCCCCGTGACTGCGTGGGTTCCCTTCGGGTACTCCGGCTTCCTCCCACTTCCAAAGACATGCACCTGGGGATAAGTTGATTGGCAACACTAAAATTGGCCCTAGGGTGTGAATGTGAGTGTGAATGTTGTCTGTCTATCTGTGTTGGCCCTGTGATGAGATGGCGACTTGTCCAGGGTGTACCCCGCCTTCCGCCCGATTGTAGCTGAGATAGGCTCCAGCGCCCCCCGCGACCCCAAAGGGAATAAGCGGTAGAAAATGGATGGATGGATGCATTTATGTATGTATATATGTGCATATATGCATTTATGTATGTATGTACCGTATTTTTCGGAGTATAAGTCGCACCTGCCAAAAATGCATAATAAAGAAGGAAAAAAATATATATACCGTATTTTCCGCACCATAAGCCGCCCTGGGTTATAAGCCGCGCCTTCAATGAACGGCATATTTCAAAACTTTGTCCACCTATAAGCCGCCCCGTGTTATAAGCCGCATCTAACTGCGCTAAAGGAATGTCAAAAAAACAGTCAGATAGGTCAGTCAAACTTTAATAATATATTAAAAACCAGCGTGATGTGGGCGCGCATTGAGTCGTATATCAACATGGACGGAGCTGCGTGAAAAAAGCCACCCGGCCTCTTCGCGTAAACTTACCTTAACCACTCGCTCATCTTTTCTTCATCCATCCATCCCTTCGAGTTAGCTTTTATGATGACGCCGGCTGGAAAGGTCTCTTTTGGCAAGGTCTTCCTTTTGAATATCACCATGGGTGGAAGTTTCCGGCCATTAGCATGGCAAGCTAGAACCACAGTGAAGGATGACTTCTCATTCCCTGTGGTGCGAATATTCACCGTACGTGCTCCCGTTGTATCCACAGTGCGGTTCACAGGAATATCAAAAGTCAGTGGAACCTCGTCCATGTTGATAATGTTCTCTGGCCGGATCTTTTTTTCAGCTATCTTGTTTTTACAATATGCACGGAAAGTAGCCAGCTTTTCTTGAAAGTCTTCAGGCAGTTGCTGTGAAATAATAATCCGTGTGCGGATGGAGAGATTGCGTCTTTTCATGAACCGGAAACCTGTCGCTTAGTAGGAGCCATTTTGTGGTCTTTACAGATGTAAACACACAAAGGAAATGAAACGTAATATCCGCGCGCTTCTTCTTCTTCTTCTACGCGGGCGGGTGGTTGCTTACAGTAGAAGAAGAAGCGCTTCCTGTTCTATGGGGGCGGGTGCTTACCTTGTCGGTTGCTTGCGTAGAAGAAGAAGCACTTCCTCTTCTACGGGGAAAAAAGATGGCGGCTGTTTACCGTAGTTGCGAGACCGAAACTTTATGAAAATGAATCTTAATATTAATCCATATATAAAGCGCACCGGGTTATAAGCCGCACTGTCAGCTTTTGAGTCAATTTGTGGTTTTTAGGTGCGGCTAATAGTGCGGAAAATACGGTAAGTCGCACTGGAGCCCGGCCAAACTATGAAAAAAACTGCGACTTATAGTCCGAAAAATACGGTATGTGGATATATGTATTTATTTATGTATACATTTATTTATGTATTTATATGTGCATATATGCATTTATGTATGTATATACCGTATTTTTCGGAGTATAAGTCGCACCGGAGTATAAGTCGCACCTGCCAAAAATGCATAATAAAGAAGGAAAAAAACATATATAAGTCGCACTGGAGCCCGGCCAAACTATGAAAAAAGCTGCGACTTATAGTCCGAAAAATACGGTATGTGGATATATGTATTTATTTATGTATACATTTATTTATATATGTGCATATATGCATTTATGTATGTATATACCGCATTTTTCGGAGTATAAGTCGCACCGGAGTATAAGTCGCACCTGCCAAAAATGCATAATAAAGAAGGAAAAAAACATATATAAGTCGCACTGGAGCCCGGCCAAACTATGAAAAGAACTGCGACTTATAGTCCGAAAAATACGGTATGTGGATATATGTATTTATTTATGTATACATTTATTTATGTATTTATATGTGCATATATGCATTTATGTATGTATATACCGCATTTTTCGGAGTATAAGTCGCACCGGAGTATAAGTCGCACCTGCCAAAAATGCATAATAAAGAAGGAAAAAACATATATAAGTCGCACTGGAGCCCGGCCAAACTATGAAAAAAACTGCGACTTATAGTCCGAAAAATACGGTATGTGGATATATGTATTTATTTATGTATATATGCATTTATGTATGTATATATGTGGATATATGTATTTATTTATGTATATGTGTGCATATATGCATTTATGTATGTATATATGTGCATATATGCATTTATTTATGTATATGTAAATATATATATCCTTTTTTTTTAATATTACAATTTTGGTCAAAAGATTTCAATGTATTTTGAGCACATTAAAAAGTTCTTCTATAAATCTGATATCGGTGATCATTTTGTTCACAATAACCATTAAAACATCAATATGATGCTTTTTTCAAATATGCTAATTTAGCACGTTAGAGACATTGTGTGTCCTTTGTCTTCCAGCGCGTTCGTCCACCGATGCGGGCGCACGGCGAGGATAGGTAACCAAGGCAACGCTTTGGTGTTCTTGCTGCCAATGGAGGAGTCGTACGTCAACTTCCTGTCCATCAACCAGAAAGTAAGTTTAGCTCTAAAAAAACAACGGGCTTGTCTCGTAGTGAGAAAGAGCACTATTGATGTTGAATGTGAAGATAAACTGATGGTTTGTGGTCAGTGCCCGCTGCAAAAGATGTCCCCCATAACGGACGTGGTGGACGTGCTGCCGAAAGTGAAGGCCATGGCGTTGGCTGACCGCGCCATGTTTGATAAAGGCATGCGGGCCTTTGTGTCGTCCGTGCAGGCCTACAACAAACACGAGTGCAGCCTCATCTTCAGGGTCAAAGGTGAAACAGAAGTCGCTATTGTGGCAGTCGAACACAAAATTGTCAACGTTCTACTCTATTTAAAAAAAAAAAAATATTTTTAGATCTGGACTTTGCCGCGGTGGCTCGCGGCTTTGCTCTCCTGCGCCTGCCAAAGATGCCGGAACTGCGCGGGAAAACCTTCCCTGACTTCCAGGCGGCGGCGGCGGCGCTGGACACGGAGACTATCCGGTACAAGGACAAGCAGAGGGAGAAACTGCGGCAGAAGATGCTGGTGGAGCTCAAGGAGAAGCGCGAGACGATGGAGCCTAAGAAGAAGCCTCAGAGGAACCAAGCTTGGTCCAAACAGAAAGCAAAGAAGGACCGCAGGAAGAAGAACGCCGCCAAGAGGAAGCACGAGCAGGTACCTTCAAACCGAGGGGTGTCCAAACTTTTTTGAGAAATCAAAAGCTTCCAGGGCCCATTGTGATAGTTTTCATTTTCAAAACCAGTATCATTTCTTTCCCCTTTTGGGGGTCAAGTATGGTCCTGGAAACCAGTCATAAAAATGTTAATAGGTCATATATTTAAAAAATGTCAATGCTTAAATTTCTAGATCTACTTCAGATTTTTTTAACAACAAGTAAAAAAATTGTTTTATGCCCTTTTTGTTATAGAAAATGCCGTTTTTTAATGGTAAAATACAAATTATGCAATATTCCCCCCCCCCCCAAAAAATATGTTTTATGCCCTTTTTGTTATAGAAAATGCCGTTTTGTAATGGTAAAATACAAATTATGCAATATTTCCCCCCCCAAAAATTGGTAACACTGATTTTGATTCATTAATAATTTTTAACAAGGAGTTTAAAAAAATCTCACAAAAAATCTTGGGGTTTAAAATGTCCCCACTTAAAAGTGTTAAAGGGGAACATTATCACCAGTAGGTAAGCGTCAATATATACCTTGATGTTGCAGAAAAAAGACCATATATTTTTTTAACCGATTTCCGAACTCTAAATGGGTGAATTTTGGCGAATTAAACGCCTTTCTATTATTTGCTCTCAGACCGATGACGTCACAACGGGAAGCAATCCGCCATTTTCTCAAACACATTACAAACACCGAGTCAAATCAGCTCTGTTATTTTCCGTTTTTTCGACTGTTTTCCGTACCTTGGAGACATCATGCCTCGTCGGTGTGTTGTCGGAGGGTGTAACAACACGAACAGGGACGGATTCAAGTTGCACCAGTGGCCCAAAGATGCGAAAGTGGCAAGAAATTGGACGTTTGTTCCGCACACTTTACCGACGAAAGCTATGCTACGACAGAGATGGCAAGAATGTGTGGATATCCTGCGACACTCAAAGCAGATGCATTTCCAACGATAAAGTCAAAGAAATCTGCGAGCGGATGAGGGTATGTCTACAGAATATATTAATTGATGAAAACTGGGCTGTCTGCACTCTCAAAGTGCATGTTGTTGCCAAATGTATTTCATATGCTGTAAACCTAGTTCATAGTTGTTAGTTTCCTTTAATGCCAAACAAACACATACCAATCGTTGGTTAGAAGGCGATCGCCGAATTCGTCCTCGCTTTCTCCCGTGTCGCTGGCTGTCGTGTCGGTTTCGCTTGCATACGGTTCAAACCGATATGGCTCAATAGCTTCAGTTTCTTCTTCAATTTCGTTTTCGCTACCTGCCTCCACACTACAACCATCCGTTTCAATACATGCGTAATCTGTTGAATCGCTTAAGCCGCTGAAATCCGAGTCTGAATCCGAGCTAATGTCGCTATTCCTTGCTGTTCTATCCTCCATGTTTGTTTGTATCGGCATCACTATGTGACGTCACAGGAAAATGGACGGGTGGTTAAATTCAGGCATTTTGAAGCTTTTTTTAGGGATATTGCGGGATGGGTAAAATTTTGAAAAAAACTTCGAAAAATAAAATAAGCCACTGGGAACTGATTTTTAATGGTTTTAACCCTTCTGAAATTGTGATAATGTTCCCCTTTAATACTAAGCCATACATTATGTTTTTTTACTTTAAATACCTAAATCTCTTAATCAACTTCAGATATGTCGCTGTTTTAAAAAAAAAGACTTGTTTTTGTCATAGAATGTTTTGTACATGGCCAACACAAAATATGTAATATTTTCCACAAAAAATATTTTAAAGTGTAATATTTGATGTGACGTAATTGGAGCCTTGAATACCGTATTTTCCGCACTATAAGGCGCACCTAAAAACCACAAATTTTCTCCAAAGCTGACAGTGCGCCTTATAACCCGGTGCGCTTTATTACGATTCATTTTCATAAAGTTTCGATCTCGCAACTTCGGTAAACAGCAACTTCGGTAAACATCTTTTTTCCCGGTAGAACAGGAAGCGCTTCTTCTTCTACGCAAGCAACCGCCAAGGAAAGCACCCGCCCCCATAGAACAGGAAGCGCTTCTTCTTCTACTGTAAGCAACCACCCGCCCCCGGAAGAAGAAGAAAAAACGCGCGGATATCACCGTACGTTTCATTTCCTGTTTACATCTGTAAAGACCACAAAATGGCTCCTACTAAGCGACAAGGATCCGGTTCATAAAAAGACGCAATCTCTCCATCCGCACACGGATTACTACCGTATTTCACAGCAACTGATATTCCTGTGAACCGCACTGTGGAACGGGAGCACGTACGGTGAATATTCGCACCACAGGGAATGAGAAGTCATCCTTCACTGTGGTTCTAGCTTGCCATGCTAACTTCCACCCATGGTGATATTCAAAAGGAAGACCTTGCCAAAAGAGACCTTTCCAGCCGGCGTCATCATAAAAGCTAACTCGAAGGGATGGATGGATGAAGAAAAGATGAGCGAGTGGTTAAGGGAAGTTTACGCGAAGAGGCCGGGTGGCTTTTTTCACACAGCTCCGAAGGCGAACACACCTTCACTAAGACGGGCAGACAGCGCCGGACGACATACGCCAACATTTGCCAGTGGATCGTAAATGCCTGGGCAGATATTTCGGTCACAACTGTGGTCCGAGCTTTCCGGAAGGCAGGATTCACAGAACTACTGGACAACAACAGCGACACTGACTCCGATTACTTCGACGAGACGGAACCGGCCATTTTGGATCCCACGCTTGCGCAACTTTTCAATTCGGACACCGAAGACGAAGAATTCGAAGGATTTACGAATGAAGAATAACTTCAGAAGGTGAGCGCTATGTTTATTTTGTGTGTTGTGACATTAACGTTCGAGCAACATTATGTTGCTATTGCTCTGCACTATTTTGAATTTTACTATGTTTGTGATTGCACATTTGCGTACATTTTGGGACAGAGTTGTTAGAACGCTGGTTTTCAATATATTATTAAAGTTTGACTGAACTATCTGACTGTTTTTTTGACATTCCCTTTAGCGCAGCGTAGGCGCGGCTTATAGTCCGGGGCGGCTTATTGGTGGACAAAGTTATGAAATATGTAATTCATTGAAGGTGCGGCTAATAATCCGGTGCGCCTTATAGTGCGGAAAATACGGTAGGTCAATAATTCATAACAACTTTGATTTTAATCCATTATTATTTTTTGAGCAATGACAGCTTTAAAGGAAAAAAAACAGCCAGCATGGCAGCTTTGTGTTATTAGAGTCAACATTGCAACTTTTTCTTGTTACATTTCACCTGTTTCATCTTGTATTCCAGTGTTGTTGTTTTTTTAAATACCGTATTTTCCGCACTATAAGGCGCACCGGATTATTAGCCGCACCTTCAATGAATGGCATATTTCATAACTTTGTCCACCAATAAGCCGCCCCGGACTATAAGCCGCGCCTACGCTGCGCTAAAGGGAATGTCAAAAAAACAGTCAGATAGGTCAGTCAAACTTTAATAATATATTAAAAACCAGCGTTCTAACAACTCTGTCCCAAAATGTACGCAAATGTGCAATCACAAACATAGTAAAATTCAAAATAGTGCAGAGCAATAGCAACATAATGTTGCTCGAACGTTAATGTCACAACACACAAAATAAACATAACGCTCACTTTCTGAAGTTATTCTTCATTCATAAATCCCTCGAATTTTTCTCCTTCGGTGTCCGAATTGAAAAGTTGGGCGAATGTCGTCCGGCGCTGCCTCCCTGTCTTAGTGAAGGTGTGTTCGCCTTCTGTCATCCATTGTTCCCACGCAGTTAGCAGTCTAGCTTTGAATGCCCTGTTGACACCAATATCTAGCGGCTGGAGGTCTTTTGTCAATCCACCCGGAATGACGGCGAGTATTGAATTAAGCGCGTAAGCGTGTCTCTCAATGTGATGTTATGAGCTAGCAAATATAACAACTACACTACCCAGCATGCAACGGTAGTGACGAGCATGCGCGGTAGCCCTGAGAAGCGTTGTTGTATGCTGGCAGTTAGAATGTGGTTATGAGCACGCTGTGAGTAAACGTTGAGAACTCAGTTAACACGCCTCGTCTGCATTATTTATAATTAGACAGACAACACACTTAATAGGAGCCATTTTGGGGTCTTTACATAAACACACAAATGGAAATGAAACGTCACATATCCCAGCATGCACCGCGTGCTTCTTCTTCTTCCAGGGCGGGTGGTTGCTTACAGTAGAAGAAGAAGCGCTTCCTGTTCTATGGGGGCGGGTGCTTACCTTGGCGGTTGCTTGCGTAGAAGAAGAAGCGCTTCCTGTTCTACCGGGAAAAAAGATGGCGGCTGTTTACCGAAGTTGCGAGATCGAAACTTTATGAAAATGAATCGTAATATTAATCCATATATGAAGCGCACCGGGTTAAAAGCCGCACTGTCAGCTTTTGAGTAAATGTGTGGTTTTTAGGTGCGGCTAATGGTGCGGAAAATACGGTAACTGTGCTTTTAGAATGTGGCGCCGGCCGTTAAAAAGTTAGCTGCCGGCCACACTTTGACACCTCCGCTCAAACCCAACAAGATAACTTGTTATCCTGAAAGTGTTGATTTTTGTCCTCAGTGCCCCGACGTGGACGACGACGACATGAAGGAGCTTCTGAACGACACTCGTCTCCTCAAGAGACTGAAGAATGGACAAATCTGCGAGGAGGACTTTGAGAAGGGGGTCGCGCGAGACCGTGACTGAGGAAAAGTCGGACACGCTCCCATCTTACGCCGTTTAATGATGTTTATAAATAAAGCTTGATGAGCTCGTCGCTGACGGCCGACGGCGTGAGGACGCCCAGGTCGGTGAAGAGGAGGGTGATGAGGGAGGGGGGCGTGTAGTCCACCAGCGGGTGTTCCTCGGACAGGTTGGGGAGGTGTTTCAACGTGTCCACTTTGTACTGCCGGGACAGACAACAAACACAACATGTGATCTACAATTCCAAGACTAGAATGGCACCTCCCCCCACCTTGAACTTATCCGGCACGTCCTGTTGGTTGAGCGGGTACAGGCGCACGAACTTGAAGCTTTCGGCCACCACGTAGAACGGTTTGTTGTGAGCCTTGGCGCACACCGCCGTCTGGTAGGTGCCAATCTGTGCCAACGTCAAAACATCTGTGGACTGACAAAACACGACTACTTCCTGCAACACACCTTGTTGATGATCCCGCCGCTCTCCACCACGCCCTCTGCGCCCACGATGACCTGATCCACCTTCTCCAGGATGTACCTTACGCACGCCAGCCAATTTATGTCATAAAGTGTGTCCCCATACTTATGTCCATTGCGCCTTCTTACCCCACAGCCGCGTCCAAGACCACGGTCACAGGAACGTTGAGCTTCCTCAAGTCTTCTGCCATCTGCCGCCTGGACCGAGACAGACATGTGATTTAAACGGCCACCAAAAAATAAACACACTCTAAGCCCATGGGTGTCAAACTACGGCCCGTGTAATTAGGGCCCGCCATGGCCCATTGCAAAAGGACTCCCACAGGGAGTCCTTATGCAATGGGACATAAGGACCTATTGTTATTCGTCCGTTTTATTATTAGGGCCCGCACGGCCCATTGCAAAAGGACTCCCACAGGGAGTCCTTATGCAATGGGACATAAGGACCTATTGAATTTCTAAGGTTTTATTATTATTATTATTATTATTATTATTATTATTCTTCCGCAGCTTTGCGCACTACTTTGACCCCCTTAACATGCTTCAAAACTCACCAAATTTTACACACACATCAGTAATTTTTGGCAAAACTTTTTATCAAAAAACCAAACCTCAAAACTCAAGATTGCGCTCTAGCGCCCCCTAGGAAAAAAACAAAACTAGACTGCCTGTAACTCCCACTACGAAGGTCGGAAAAACATGAAACAAAATTCTCTATGTAGGTCTGACTCAGACCTAACTTTCATAATGGTACATTCTTGGGCTAAAATCAACAGGAAGTTGGCAATTCCCCCTTCAAGACAAAAAAGTACTAAAAACAGTCACTTTTGCATCTTTGAGCTGTTATTTGACCCCCTTAACATGCTTCAAAACTCACCAAACTGAACACACACATCAGGACTGGCTAAAACTGTGATCTAATGAAAAAACCTAACCCCAAATCCAAAAATTGTGCTCTACAGCAGTTTTTTAATCAAACCGACAAAAAACTGCACCTCGGAAGAAAAAAAAGACAAAACTGCCTGTAACTCCCACTGGGAAGGTCGGAGAGACATGAAACAAAAACCTCTATGTAGGTCTCACTTAGACCTACATTTCATAAATTGACAACCCCCAGCAAAAATCAACAGGAAGTTTGCTATTCCCCCTTCAAAACAACATTTTTGTAAAAACCGGTCACCTTCCTTCAAAATCTATCTCCTCTGAGCGCGTTTGTCGTTTTGCCTTCAAATTAACACAGGTGAGAGATACAACCCTTGTGATTAAAAGTATAGATGGGATTTGTAATACCTGCTCCGGTTTTGATTTTATGACCCTTCAAAGACCTGCTGCGCTGATGCTCCTGCGGTGCTGTTTTTTAAAGATGGCTGCTTAAAAGCAGGAAGCACTAACGTGCCCACACAATGCAGACAAGGTAGGTACACTAGACAAAAGTCTTGGGACACTTCAGACTACAAGTAGACAAAAGTATTGGGACACTTAGGACTAGCACCTGCCAAATCCGCGGGCCCGACCAACGCTGCTTGCAGCTTTAATTATTCTTTATTCTTCCGCCGCCACAACAAACTGTAATTTGACCCACTTAACATGCTTCAAAACTCACCATATTTGACCCACACATCAGGACCTGCGAAAATTACCTTTTTTTAAAAAAACCAAACCTCAAAAATCAAAATTGCGCTCTAGCGCCCCCTAGGAAAATAAAAAAACAGACTGCCTGTAACTCCCACTAGGAAGGTCGGAGAGACATGAAACAAAAACCTCTATGTAGGTCTGACTTAGACCTAGTTCTCATAATTGTATGTCTTCGGGCTAAAATCAACAGGAAGTTGGCTATTCCCCCTTCAATACAAAAAAGTACTAAAAACAGTCACTTTTGCCTCTTTGAGCTGTAATTTGACCCCCTTAACATGCTTCAAAACTCACCAAACTGAACACACACATCAGGACTGGCTAAAACTGTGATCTAATGAAAAAACCTAACCCCAAATCCAAAAATTGTGCTCTACAGCAATTTTTTAATCAAACGGACAAAAAACTGCTCCTCGGAAGAAAAAAAAGACAAAACTGCCTGTAACTCCCACTGGGAAGGTCGGAGAGACATGAAACAAAAACCTCTATGTAGGTCTCACTTAGACCTACATTTCATAAATTGACAACCCCCACCAAAAATCAACAGGAAGTTTGCTATTCCCCCTTCAAAACAACATTTTTGTAAAAACCGGTCACCTTCCTTCAAAATCTATCTCCTCTGAGCGCGTTTGTCGTTTCGCCTTCAAACTAAGACAGGTGAGAGATAAAACCCTTGTGATTAAAAGTATAGATGGGATTTTTAATACCTGCTCCGGTTTGGATTTTATGACCCTTCAAAGACCCGCTGCACTGATGCTCCTGCGGTGCTGTTTTTTTAAGATGGCTGCTCAAAAGCAGGAAGCACCAACGTGCCCACACAATGCAGACAAGGTAGGTACACTAGACAAAAGTCTTGGGACACTTCAGACTACAAGTAGACAAAAGTATTGGGACACTTATGACTATCACTGGACAAAAGTATTGGGACACTTAGGACTAGCACCTGCCAAATACGCGGGCCCGAACAACGCTGCTTGCAGCTTTAATTTCACTTGGCCCTTGAGGCGATATCAAATTAACACTAGAGCTGACCCGCTCATTATATTCAGCAGCGATGCCGCGGTAACACCGCATTCACCGCTAATTCTCATATTTGCCAACCCTCCTCGGAGACTCCCAAATTTCAGTGCCCCTCCCGATAATCGTCACAACCGCTTTGCATTCAGTCCAACGTGTGCTGGCCCAGTCACATAATAGATGCGGCTTCTGCACGCACACACAAGTGAATGCAACGCATACTTGATCAACAGCGATACATTACACTGAGGGTGGCCGTATAAACAACTTTAACACTGTTAGAAATATACACCACACTGTGAACCCACACCAAACAAGAATGACAAACACATTTCGGGAGAACATCCGCACCGTAACACAACATAAACACAACAGAACACTTTGCAGCACTAACTCTTCCGGGACGCTACAAGGTGGGGGTTTGGTGGTAGCGGGGGTGTATATTGTAGCGTCCCGGAAGAGTTAGTACTGCAAAGGGTTCTGGGTATTTGTTCTGTTGTGTTTATGTTGTGTTACGGATGTTCTCCCGAAATGTGTTTGTCATTCTTGTTTGGTTTGGATTCAGTGTGGCGTATATTTCTAACAGTGTTAAAGTTGTTTATACGGCCACCCTCAGTGTAACCTGTATCGCTGTTGATCAAGTATGAATTGCATTCACGTGTGTGTGCGTACGTATATCACATATCTTGTGACTGGGCCGGCACGTTGTTAGAATGGATGAAAAGCGGACGTGACGACAGCTCGTAGAGGAGCTTAAATGCAGTGCCTTTAAGGCACGCCCCCAAGACTGTGATCAGGGCACACTACGAGATATAAAGACTGATGAACACCTTTGTTCGATAATGAAGGTTGCCTCAGCTCAAAGCCTGAGCCCTGACATTAATGATCTAGCATTTAAGAAAAGATGGCAGGTATCTGGCTTGGGCTCATCAGATTAGATCAGTGTGTTGCAAACTGAGCAGTTTAAAGTCCTGAATGGTTGGTTTATTCATTATTTTATTTTCAAATTTATTTGCCTGTGGAAAAAGTTAATGTTGATATTTACCTCGGAAGGCTGCAAATAGAAAAGAGGCATTCAATTTTTATTAGGGCCCGCAATGGCCCATTGCAAAAGGACTCCCACAGGGAGTCCTTATGCAATGGGACATAAGGACCTATTGAATTTCTAAGGTTTTATTCTTTATTATTATTATTCTTTATTATTCTTCCGCCGCCTCTTTGAGCACTAATTTGACCCACTCAACATGCTTCAAAACTCACCATATTTGACCCACACGTCAGGACCTGCGAAAATTGTCTTTTAATAAAAAATAAAAAAAACTGCAAAAATCAAAATTGCACTCTAGCGCCCCCTAGGGAAAAAAAAAACTAGACTGCCTGTAACTCCCACTAGGAAGGTCGGAAAGACATGAAACAAAATCCTCTATGTAGGTCTGACTCAGACCTAACTTTCATAATGGTACATTCTCGGGCTAAAATCCACAGGAAGTTGGCAATTCCCCCTTCAAGACAAAAAAGTACTAAAAACAGTCACTTTTGCCTCTTTGCGCTGTAATTTGACCCCCTTAACATGCTTCAAAACTCACCGAACTGAACGCACACATCAGGACTGGCAAAAACTGTGATCTAATAAAAAAACCTAACCCCAAATTCAAAAATTGCGCTCTAGAGCAATTTTTGAATAAAACGGATAAAAAACTGCTCCTCGGAAGAAAAAAATTACAAAACTGCCTGTAACTCCCACTGGGAAGGTCGGAGAGACATGAAAAACCTCTATGTAGGTCTCACTTAGACCTACATTTCATAAATTGACAACCCCCAGCAAAAATCTACAGGAAGTTTGCTATTCCCCCTTCAACACAACATTTTTGTAAAAACCCGTCCCCTTTCTTCAAACATTATCTCCTCTGAGCGCGTTTGTTGTTTCGGCTTCAAACTAACACAGGAGAGAGATTGAACCCTTCTGATTAAAAGTTGGTGAAAGAGTTGTGATACCTGCTCCGGTTTTGATTTTATGACCCTTCAAAGACCCGCTGCGCTGATGCTGCTGCAATGCTGTTTTTTTAAGATGGCTGCTTAAAAGCAGGAAGCACCAACGTGCCCACACAATGCACACAAGGTAGGTACACTAGACAAATGTCTTGGGACACTTCAGACTACAAGTAGACAAAAGTATTGGGACACTTAGGACTAGCACCTGCCAAATACGCGGGCCCGAACAACGCTGCTTGCAGCTTTAATTATTATTTGAAACTCGATTTTGCATGTCACTATAAAGTTATATAAGCCTTGCTTGTTCAATATTCAATGCAAAACTTGTTTGGGTCCCTATTAAAAGGTTAATTTGTTCAACCTTGGCCCGCGGCTTTGTTCAGTTTTACATTTTGGCCCACTCTGTATTTGAGTTTGACACCCCTGGTCTAGCCGCACTCACCCGGTGCCATCGGGCTGCGACTCTGTGACGAAGACGGAGAAACGTTTGTTCTCGCCCGCCGCCTTTTCCAGCACGCGGAGGACCACTCTGGAGTAGGAATGTGTCAGGATTTTCTGTTGTGTTGATGACAGGCAGCAGAGACACGTCAGCAAGTCTTACAGCGCTTGAAAAGGCATGTGACTTCGCAATGCATTGTAGGGATCCAGGTAGCCATTTTTGCTGGACGCAGGTTTTGTTTACATTAGACTTAGACTTCCTTTTATTGTCTTTGAACTTTGCAGTACAGATAAGAACGAAATTTTGTTGCATTAGCTCATTGTAGTGCAGGATAAATAAAGAGATTACTGTACAGATAAATATATTGCACTTTTGCATATGAATGGCTGTGCGGTAACAAGAGGGATCAACAAACTGGATTGAAATGGACCATACAAAATAAAATAACTTACATTGGTGGAATTGATGCATATGAGCAGGTGCAATGGACAAGAGATTTGAGTGAACTGCTGCCATTGTCGAAGCCAAACTTGTCCCGGTTTTTGTCAACGCAGTCAGTTTTTTTACCGGTGAAGAATTTCAGAATTGGCCAGATCCGCATATACCCGTATTTTCCGCACCATTAGCCGCACCTAAAAACCACAAATTTACTCAAAAGCTGACAGTGCGGCTTTTAACCCGGTGCGCTTTATATATGGATTAATATTAAGATTCATTTTCATAAAGTTTCGATCTCGCAACTTCGGTAAACAGCCGCCATCTTTTTTCCCGGTAGAACAGGAAGCGCTTCTTCTTCTACGCAAGCAACCGCCAAGGTAAGCACCCGCCCCCATAGAACAGGAAGCGCTTCTTCTTCTACTGTAAGCAACCACCCGCCCCGGAAGAAGAAGAAGCACGCGGTGCATGCTGGGATATGTGACGTTTCATTTCCATTTGTGTGTTTATGTAAAGACCCCAAAATGGCTCCTATTAAGTGTGTTGTCTGTCTAATTATAAATAATGCAGACGAGGCGTGTTAACTGAGTTCTCAACGTTTACTCACAGCGTGCTCATAACCACATTCTAACTGCCAGCATACAACAACGCTTCTCAGGGCTACCGCGCATGCTCGTCACTATCGTTGCATGCTGGGTAGTGTAGTTGTTATATTTGCTAGCTCATAACATCACATTGAGAGACACGCTTACGCGCTTAATTCAATACTCGCCGTCATTCCGGGTGGATTGACAAAAGACCTCCAGCCGCTAGATATTGGTGTCAACAGGGCATTCGAAGCTAGACTGCTAACTGCGTGGGAACAATGGATGACCGAAGGCGAACACACCTTCACTAAGACAGGGAGGCAGCGCCGGACAACATTCGCCCAACTTTTCAATTCGGACACCGAAGGAGAAAAATTCGAGGGATTTATGAATGAAGAATAACTTCAGAAAGTGAGCGTTATGTTTATTTTGTGTGTTGTGACATTAACGTTCGAGCAACATTATGTTGCTATTGCTCTGCACTATTTTGAATTTTACTATGTTTGTGATTGCACATTTGCGTACATTTTGGGACAGAGTTGTTAGAACGCTGGTTTTTAATATATTATTAAAGTTTGACTGACCTATCTGACTGTTTTTTTGACATTCCCTTTAGCGCAGCGTAGGCGCGGCTTATAGTCCGGGGCGGCTTATTGGTGGACAAAGTTATGAAATATGCCATTCATTGAAGGTGCGGCTAATAATCCGGTGCGCCTTATAGTGCGGAAAATACGGTACTATTTCTCAGGACGCAGTTCTAAGAACTACCACACTCTTTTAATGCCTTAACACTTTTTTATTTTTTTTCATTTTCCTGAGGGAACTCTCCTGAAGGAATCAATAAAGTACTATCTACTCTTGTTTAGTTATAGGAACTACCCTTTCCCATAGGGACTTTTCACTTTCGGCTGGGGATGCTGGGGACCTTGGTAAGAAACACGTGTGATACATATCCGCCTGCAACCCGTGACGTATTACTTTAGCGCCTCAACACCACTGCAAAACAACCAACAACCCGCCCATGAAAGGAGAACAGAGAAACGAGCAAGAATGGAGGCCAATGTGTTCATGATCGTCTGCTCGCAAGGAATAATAACTATGGCTGCTAAAATTTGGCATCTAATAACATTGATGAAAGAGCACACCAAGGGAGTAAAGGGCACGAGGAATCCAGCGACAGGCGATATTTCTTTGCTTCATGGAAGACCAAAGGATAAATGAAGTGCATATCATTTTAGTTCCTATGGGACTCAGTTTAGACCAGGTGTCACCAACCTTTTTGAAACCAAGAGCTACTTCTTGGGTACTGATTAATGCGAAGGGCTACTAGTTTGATACACACTTAAATCATACTTGCCAACCGTGAGACCTCCAATTTCGGGAGATGGGGGGTGGGGGGCGTGGTTGGGGCAGGGGCGTGGTTAAGAGGGGAGGAGTATATTTACAGCTAGAATTCACCAAATCAAGTATTTCATATATACCGGTATATATATACATATATATATCCCCGCAACCCCGAAGGGAATAAGCGGTAGAAAATGGATGGATATATATATATATATATATATATATATAAATAAAAGAAATACTTGAATTTCAGTGTTCATTTATTTACTCATATACACTCACATAACACTCATCTACTCATTGTTGAGTTAAGGGTTGAATTGGCCATCCTTGTTCTATTCTCTGTCACTACCTTTCTAACCATGCTGAACACCCTCTCTGATTATGCATTGCTGTGTGGCACGCACAAAAGTGCTTTCATCAAAGGCACTAGATGGCAGTATTGTCCTGTTTAAGAGTGTCACAACATTGCTGTTTACGGCAGACGGACTGCTTTACTGTAGACGTTCTTTATATTGTGGGAAAGCGGACTCAGGTCTGCATGGAGCTGGAGGGGGCGTGGCCTCCAGCTCCGCCTGAATTTCGGGAGATTTTCGGGAGAAAATTTGTCCCGGGAGGTTTTCGGGAGAGGTGCTGAATTTCGGGAGTCTCCCGGAAAATCCGGGAGGGTTGGCAAGTATGACTTAAATAAATTGCCAGAAATAGCCAATTTGCTCAATTTACCTTTAACTCTATGTTATTATTAATAATTAATGATATTTATCTTTGTGGAAACACTGATCATCTTAATGATTTCTCACAATAAATATATATAGAAACAGATAAATATCAATATGCAACACTTTATTTTTATATTTTCTCTAAGTGCACATTTTTCAAATTGAACATTTTCAAATGATCACTTCTAAGACAGTCTTGTGAAATCACAATATCCCATTTTAACTAGCTAGCCACTAACATTTTTATAAAAGAGGAGAAAACACGAAAAAAATTTAAATTACATTTTGAAACATAGTTTATCTTCAATTTCGACTCTTTAAAATTCAAAATTCAACCGAAAAAAAGAAGAGGAAATTCGAATCTTTTTGAAAAAATTAAAAAAATAATTTATGGAACATCATTAGTAATTTTTCCTGATTAAGATTCATTTTAGAATTTTGATGACATGTTTTAAATCCAATCTGCACTTTGTTAGAATATATAACAAATTGGACCAAGCTGTATTTCAAAGACAAATCATTATTTCTTCTAGATTTTCCAGAACAAAAATTTCAAAAGACTTTGAAATAAGATTTAAATTTGATTCTACAGGTTTTCTAGATTTGCCAGAATATTTTTTTTTAAATTTTAATCATAATAAGTTTGAAGAAATATTTCACAAATATTCTTCGTCGAAAAAACAGAAGCTAAAATGAAGAATTAAATTCAAATGTATTTATTATTCTTTACAATAAAAAAGATTAATTTACTTGAACATTGATTTAAATTGTCAGGAAAGAAGAGGAAGGAATTTAAAAGGTAAAAAGGTATATGCGTTTAAAAAGTTGTATTTTTTTCTCTAAAATTGTCTTTCTGAAAGTTATAAGAAGCAAAGTAAAAAAATTAAAGCATTTATTTAAACAAGTGAAGTCCGAGTCTTTAAAATATTATACAAATATATATATATATATATAAATATAAATATATATAATATTTATATATAAATATTAAAATATTTTCTTGGATTTTCAAATTCTATTTGAGTTTTGTCTCTCTTAGAATTAAAAATGTCGAGCAAAGCCAGACCAGCTTGCTAGTAAATAAATACAATTTAAAAAATAGAGGCAGCTCACTGGTAAGTGCTGCTATTTGAGCTATTTTTAGAACAGGCCAGCGGGCGACTCATCTGGTCCTTACGGGCGACCGCGTTGGTGACCCCTGGTTTAGACACTACTTCAGAGTAGGAGATAAAATAGTTATAGGATCTGAGGGCCGTAGTCCCTAGTTCCTGTATGTCGGAACACGACAAAAACAGCCCGGGGACTAAAAAGGTTATAGGAACTCCAAAAAGTCCTTACAGTGGGAAAACGACTATTGTCCTCCGTTCAAATCTATGGCTTTCATCTCTTTTGTATTCGAGATGCGTGACGGAAATCCTACTAATTCATGCACTTACCCAAGACTAAAAGTAAACAGACAACATGCTTTTTTCCAAACGACTGTACGTTCTTTGTTGCCCGCTAACATGCTACGTGATTTGATACAAACGCACCAGTGTGAAAATGTCGTGAACACACCAAGATGTACCAGGTGATAGCATTAAAAGTCATGTTTGATCATCTGACGGCTGTAATTCAGGCTATTCACCGGCTCTTTATTAGCTTCATAATCCGACTTCGCTTTAATGCTGGAAATGAGAAAAATCTCACCAATTACTTTTTCCTCCCCAAAGAGATGATGACCCCGATTGTGGCAGGCACCATTTGCATCATGTTTTCAAGTTGTTCAAAGAGAAAACAAAACTCATCTTAATCACTAACTCCTGTATTCAGCCATGTAAATGAGCTATTTAGAGGCCAGCAAGACCCACAATGCATTGCATCACACTTTCATGCCCTATGAGATAAACACTTACTGCGCCATCTTTGATGAAGGTGTGACACAGCTTAGCCACTTTGCTTCTGGACATGGAGATCTTCTCTAAGAAAAGCTCTCCTCGTTCCTCCATCACCTTCTTGCAGCGGGACAGATCCTGGCGGACAATCGGTACAAACTCTTCAGTGACAAAGACCCATTTGTGTGCATTAACATGAGATTTGTCATCTTAAAAAGGCCTTAGTGGCCACATGCGTGGACAGCACCTTTTAGTGAAGTGAAGTGAATTATATTTACCGTATTTTCCGCACCATTAGCCGCACCTAAAAACCACAAATTTACTCAAAAGCTGACAGTGCGGCTTTTAACCCGGTGCGCTTTATATATGGATAAATATTAAGATTCATTTTCATAAAGTTTCGGTCTCGTAACTACGGTAAACAGCCGCCATCTTTTTTCCCGGTAGAACAGGAAGCGCTTCTTCTTCTACGCAAGCAACCGCCAAGGTAAGCACCCGCCCCCATAGAACAGGAAGCGCTTCTTCTTCTACTGTAAGCAACCACCCGCCCGCGTAGAAGAAGAAAAAGCGCGCGGATATTACCGTACGTTTCATTTCCTGTTTACATCTGTAAAGACCACAAAATGGCTCCTACTAAGCGACAAGGATCCGGTTCATGAAAAGACGCAATCTCTCCATCCTCACACGGATTACTATTTCACAGCAACTGATATTCCTGTGAACCGCACTGTGGATACAACGGGAGCACGTACGGTGAATATTCGCACCACAGGGAATGAGAAGTCGTCCTTCACTGTGGTTCTAGCTTGCCATGCTAATGGCCAGAAACTTCCACCCATGGTGATATTCAAAAGGAAGACCTTGCCAAAAGAGACCTTTCCAGCCGGCGTCATCATAAAAGCTAACTCGAAGGGATGGATGGATGAAGAAAAGATGAGCGAGTGGTTAAGGGAAGTTTACGCGAAGAGGCCGGGTGGCTTTTTTCACACAGCTCCGTCCATGTTGATATACGACTCTATGCGCGCCCACATCACAGATGGTGTCAAAAAACAAGTGAAGCACACAAATACAACACTCGCCGTCATTCCGGGTGGATTAACCAAAGAACTCCAACCGCTGGATATTGGTGTCAACAGGGCATTCAAATCACGACTGCGAACGGCGTGGGAACAATGGATGACCGAAGGCGAACACACCTTCACTAAGACAGGCAGACAGCGCCGGACGACATACGCCAACATCTGCCAGTGGATCGTAAATGCCTGGGCAGATATTTCGGTCACAACTGTGGTCCGAGCTTTCCGGAAGGCAGGATTCACAGAACTGCTGAACAGTGACACTGACTCCGATGACTTCGACGAGACGGAACCGGCCATTTTGGATCCCACATTTGCCCAACTTTTCAATTCGGACACTGAAGACGAAGAATTCGAAGGATTTACGAATGAAGAATAACTTCAGAAGGTGAGCGCTATGTTTATTTTGTGTGTTGTGACATTAACGTTCGAGCAACATTATGTTGCTATTACTCTGCACTATTTTGAATTTTACTATGTTTGTGATTGCACATTTGCGTACATTTTGGGACAGAGTTGTTAGAACGCTGGTTTTTAATATATTATTAAAGTTTGACTGACCTATCTGACTGTTTTTTTGACATTCCCTTTAGCGCAGCGTAGGCGCGGCTTATAGTCCGGGGCGGCTTATAGGTGGACAAAGTTTTGAAATATGCCATTCATTGAAGGTGCGGCTAATAATCCGGTGCGCCTTATAGTGCGGAAAATACGGTATATAGCGCCTTTTCTCTAGTGACTCAAAGCGCTTTACATAGTGAAACCCAATATCTAAGTTACATTTAAAGCAGTGTGGGTGGCACTGGGAGCAGGTGGGTAAAGTGTCTTGCCCAAGGACACAACAGCAGTGACTAGGATGGCGGACGCGGGGATCGAACTTGCAACCCTTAAGTTGCTGGCACGGCCACTCTACCAACCGAGCTATACCGCCCCAAGCTCTTATTTATCAATCAATCAATCAATCAATGTTTATTTATATAGCCCTAAATCACAAGTGTCTCAAAGGGCTGCACAAGCCACAACGACATCCTCGGTATAGCCCACATAAGGGCAAGGAAAAACTCACCCCAGTGGGACGTCGATGTGAATGACTATGAGAAACCTTGGAGAGGACCGCATATGTGGGTAACCCCCCCTCTCTAGGGAGACCGAATGCAATGGATGTCGAGTGGGTCTAACATAATATTGTGAGAGTCCAGTCCATAGTGGATCCAACATAATAGTAAGAGTCCAGTCCACAGTGGGGTCAGCAGGAAACCATCCCGAGCGGAGACGGGTCAGCAGCGCAGAGATGTTCCCAACCGATATACAGGCGAGCGGTCCACCCCGGGTCCCGACCCCGGACAGCCAGCACCCCATCCATGGCCACCGGATCTGTGTGTCTCCCCTTCCACAAGGGATAGGGGGGAACAGAGGAGAAAAGAAAAGAAACGGCAGATCAACTGGTCTAAAAAAGGGGGGCTATTCAAAGGCTAGAGTATACAAATGAGTTTTGAGATGGGACTTAAATGTTTCTACTGAGGTAGCATCTCTAACTGTTACCGGGAGGGCATTCCATAGTGCTGGAGCCCGAATAGAAAACGCTCTACAGCCCGCAGACTTTTTTTGGGCTCTGGGAATCACTAATAAGCCGGAGTTCTTTGAACGCAGATTTCTTGCCGGGACATATGGTACAATACAATCGGTAAGATAGGCTGGAGCTAGACCGTGTAGTATTTTATACGTAAGTAGTAAAACCTTAAAGTCGCATCTTAAGTGCACAGGAAGCCAGTGCAGGTGAGCCAGTATAGGCGTAATATGATCAAACTTTCTTGTTCTTGTCAAAAGTCTAGCAGCCGCATTTTGTACCAACTGTAATCTTTTAATGCTAGACATAGGGAGACCCGAAAATAATACGTTACAGTAATCAGCTCTTATTTCCAAAATTGTGTACACTACTGAATTGAGGTCTTATGGCCACTTATGTGGACACTTATACTGCCATCTGGTGGTGTCAGAAGAGTATAACATACAATGGAATTTGGAAAAAAAAAAGTGTAAAAATAAGAATTAGTATGTCACTAAACATGAAGTACACCTTTGTTACTTATGGACTAAAGTACATCATATCAAAAGATGATTCTTAGTTTTTATTCTAATTACGGTCCAATAAGCCCAAATAGCAAAGAGAAATAAAAAAAAAAAGCATGTAAACAAACAGCTTGGGCCTTAAGAGGTTAAGCTCCGCCCTTCACAAAGTAACACGATTAATTGGCATACATCAAAATCAAATGTAAACAAAAGGTGTTACATGACATTGTTGTTACCAGGCAGAATTCTGCAGCATATAGGCCAATAAACATAGCCACGCCCACTAGGCTGTTTGAATGACAGAAAGTCATTATTATTCATACACTTTAGAGAAGGGGGCGGGGGTCCAAACTGTTTCCAGGGGCCATTTATATAGAAATATATAATATTGGCTTTGATGAAATATTTAAAGGTAAAAAAAAAAACCTACAATGCTGCGATGTTATCCGTACTAAGTGGGTTTGGGTGAGCAAATGAAGCGCTTCTTTTCTTCGACCCGTGTCGTGAACATACCCTGAGGTCATTGCAAACCAACATGACCTTCCTTTGGGACTACCTCACTGTTTCAGAATTAGACATTTTGCGTGCTATTTGCGCCGAATGTTCCAAGACATTTGGTAGGAAGAAAAAAAAAAAACCCATCACGCTTCAAGACATCAAACGTTAACAGCCACCTGAACCGCCTATGACGGTGTTTTGAAAGCCATTGTGATGTATGCTAGAGAAGCTGCCCCAAAGCCAGTCGCAAAGAAATTAGATTTGAAAAATAATACATTAATAAGTTCATTGGTTATCAGTATCGTTCTTGTATTGATATTGTCTACTCAGTGGCCTAGTGGTTAGAGTGTCCGCCCTGAGATCGGTAGGTCGTGAGTTCAAACACCGGCCGAGTCATACCAAAGACTATAAAAATGGGACCCATTACCTCCCTGCTTGGCACTCAGCATCAAGGGTTGGAATTGGGGGTTAAATCACCAAAAATGATTCCCGGGCGCAGCCACTGTTGCTGCCCACTGCTCCCCTCACCTCCCAGGGGGTGATCAAAAGGATGGGTCAAATGCAGAGGACACATTTCACCACACCTAGTGTGTGTGACTATCATTGGTACTTTAACTTAATATACAAAAAACGTATTTCATGCTTAGTTTTTAGTGTCAACATGTTTAACTTCTTACTATTACATCACACCAGTTTGCTCTTTCACTCCACTTTGTGTGTTTTTGTAATGGCGGGCCATTAAAAAAAAATTCTGCAGACAGCAAATGGCCCCCGGGGCCCACACCTGCTTCAGCGTTTTTAGCTTTACATAACGGTCAATTCAGAGTAATTCATCGATATTGGAACGGAAGAAAACAGCGCCACCTGCTGGTTCAAATGGTGGACATATTCTAAACTTCAGCCAGTAACGTTGCCAACCGGTCAATGTTTTTTGCCCTCAAGTGACACAGATCAGATTTTTTTTTTTGCAAGTCTAAACGCTCCAAAGCGCTTCAAATATGATCTTTTAACGCCACAGTCCTGAATCCAATCTGCTCTTTTCAAATGTGACTTCAGTCTAAACGCAATGCGACATGTATGTGACCTGAATCGGATTTTTTTTTATGAGCTTTGGGCAAGATAGGTCACTCGTGTGCGCTGGAAAGATGCAGTCGCCAGCGGAAATTGCGTCATTAGTGCGCAATAAAAAAGGCTATATGTAATATGTGAATATTGTTGAAAGATCGGAATTGACGCTGTGGCGCATTTACTTACACGTGAGTTGAATAATAAAGCTCCCTTAGATGCCCGTGTCTTGTCTACTTAATATCCATAAAAAGGTTACAATGAGAGATGTCCGATAATATCGGCCTGCTGATATTATCGGCCGATAAATGCTTTAAAATGTAATGTCAGATATTATCAGTATCGGTTTCAAAAATTTAAATTAATTACTTTTTTAAAACGCCGCCATACTTGCCAATTCTCACGATTTTCCCGGGAGACTCCCGAATTTCAGTGCCCCTCCCGAAAATCTCCCGGGGCAACCATTCTCCCGAATTTCTCCCGATTTCCACCCGGACAACAATATTGCAGGCATGCCTTAAAAGGCACTGCCTTTAGCGTCCTCTACAACCTGTCGTCACGTCCGCTTTTCCTACATACAAACAGCGTGCCGGCCCAGTCACATAATATATGCGGCTTTTACACACACACACACACACACACACATAAGTGAATGCAAGGCATACTTGATCAACAGCCATACAGGTCACACTGAGGGTGGCCGTATAAACAAACTTAACACTGTTACAAATATGCACCACACTGTGAACCCACACCAAATTAAGAATGACAAACACATTTCGGGAGAACATCCGCACCGTAACACAACATAAACAACTAGGGCTGCAACAAGTAATCGATTAAATCGATTAAAATCGATTATAAAAATAGTTTGCGATTAATTTAGTCATCGATTCGTTGGATCTATGCTAGTGGTTCTTAACCTGGGTTCGATCGAACCCTAGGGGTTCGGTGAGTCGGGCTCAGGGGTTCGGCGGAGGTCAAGACACACCCGACTCATCGTGTAAATAAAAACTTCTCCCTATTGGCGTATTACGGATACGGCAACAGCAGAAGTCAGACTGGTTTGCAGGTGTGTAATTTGTTGTGAGTGTATGCACTGTGTTGGTTTTGTTGATTAAACAAGGTGATGTTCATGCACGGTTCATTTTGTGCACCAGTAAAAAAAAACATGGTAACACTTTAGTATGGGGAACATAATCACCATTAATTAGTTGCTTATCAACATGCAAAGTAGTAACATACTGGCTCTTAACTAGTCATTATTAAGTACTTATTAATGCCTTATTCGGCATGGCCCTAACCCTCTAACCCTGGCCCTAACCCTAACCAAATAACTTTAAATTAAGTCTTTGTTACTTAGAATATGTTCCCCATACTAAAGTGTTACCAAAAACATATAACTTTGTCTTGAATTTGAAAAAATACAACATTTTATTTTTCACTAAAGAAGGGTTCGGTGAATGCGCATATGAAACTGGTGAGGTTCGGTACCTCCAACAAGGTTAAGAACCACTGATCTATGCTATGCGCATGCGCAGAGGATACTTTTTTTAATTTTTATTATAAACCTTAATTTATAAACTGCAACATTTACAAACAGCTGAGAATCAATAATCAAAATAAGTATGGTGCCAGTATGCTGTATTTTTTCAATAAAATACTGGAAAGGATAGAAATGTAGTTTGTCTCTTTTATCCGATTATTAATCGATTAATCAAAGTAATAATCGACAGATTAATCGATTATCAAATTGTTAGTTGCAGCCCTAAACACAACAGAACAAATACCCAGTACCCCTTGCAGCACTAACTCTTCCGGGACGCTACAATCCCCCCGCTAACACAAACCCCGCCCACCTCACCTCTTTTTTTTACTTTCAGCGCTTAACTCGAGATCAACATCAGAAATATCTGTAAATTACAAGTTTTTAAATGATTTTTTTTATGTTTTGTTTTTTTTATGCTGTTTTTGTCATAGAAAACTTTGTCTTTTTATGGCAAACACACAAAATGCAATACTTTCTTCAAAAAACATTTCAAAGTGTAATATTTGACGTGAAATAATTGAAGCCTTGAATAGGTCAATAATTCATAAAGTGGATTTTGATTCATTATTTTTTGAGCAATGACAGTTTTAAAGAAAAAAAACAGTCGGCATGGCAACTGCGTGGCGCAGTGGATGAGTGGCCGTGCGCGACCCGAGGGTCCCTGGTTCAATCCCCACCTACTACCAACCTCGTCATGTCCGTTGTGTCCTGAGCAAGACACTTCACCCTTGCTCCTGATGGGTGCTGGTTAGCGCCTTGCATGGCAGCTCCCTCCATCAGTGTGTGAATGTGTGTGTGAATGGGTAAATGTGGAAGTAGTGTCAAAGCGCTTTGAGTACCTTGAAGGTAGAAAAGCGCTATACAAGTACAACCCATTTATCATTTATCATTTAACTTTGTGTTTTTTAGAAGTCAACATTGCCACTTCTTTTTACATTTCACCTGTTTGCTCTTTTATTCCACGTTTTAATGGGGGGTTTTTTCTGCTATAATATTATTTTCAGAATGTGGCCTGGGCCATCAATAAATTAGCTGCGAGATCTCTGCTTTAGAACATCTGTTACTTTTATTTTAAATGTTGCCTTAAAATGACGTTCAATCTAAAATAACAGAGCTTTTTACAGAAGGGAAAAACATGAAAGGTGACTATGAATGAGAACAATCATGATTCAATGCGATTCAAAACCGATTTAACTCAATTCTTATTATTTGGTATATATCCATCCATCCATTTTCTACCGCTTGTCCCTTTTGGTGCTGGAGCCTATCTCAGCTGCATTCGGGCGGAAGGCGGGGTACATCCTGGACAAGTCGCCACCTCATCACAGGGCCAACACAGACAACATTCACACTCACATTCACACACTAGGGCCACTTTAGTGTTGCCAATCAACCTATCCTCAGGTGCATGTTTTTGGTGCATATTTGGTATATTTTTGACAAAAAAGGCTCCTTTTTTTGGCTGCCGTGTCTCTAAAAATTTCATCCATCCATTTTCTACCGCTTGTCACTTATTAAAAATGTCCATTCAATTCAGAATCGTGATAAATAAAATTTGTATGTGAATTGATTTTCCAGTGCCCCTAAAGGCTGCTTTGAAAAAAGCCCATCAAAGCCGTGTCAGGCAAGGTTAGATATTTTTCGGAAGAGCAGGTCAAACACCACCGGAGGGATTTGGAGGGGGAAGGGCACGCCATTGGAATGTATGCACTCCCTGTATGCATCATAGGAATGCAAGCATTTAATCACCCAGTTTTCCACCAAATTTGAGAAGAAACAAACATTTTTACATATTTTAGCCGGTGTCTGTAACAAGGCAGTAAAACGGATGATCAAACAAAACAGAAGTCATCGTCATGGACCCACTAGCTGCAGAAAGCTAGCTGTCCAATCAGCGAGACAGACTCAATAACTCCACGGTGACGTTTTGAAACGATACAAAAAGAATCCAATGCAAGTCAATAATACTAACACAGACATTTGCAAACATGTTAGCATATTTGCTGATGCTAACGAAGCTAGCTTGATTACATCACGTTAGCACGTACAAATGTGCATGAAAACACTCCTACAGACATCACGTATGAATTGTTTCAGTTATATTGTAAAACTTACAAATGTTTCTTATGAGCAAAAACGATATGGACGGTTATACTTCCGGTTCAAGGCCCGAAAAAGGAAGTACATTTTCAAACTGCAGCACCTGCAGTGGGCGAGCTTGTTCGAAAGATGAAGCCATAGCACAAACAATAACCCTCCTCTTCAGTGTCTCTGTCGGTGTTCTATTAAAACTATTTGTTCAGTACAAAACCTTATCCATAAATCAGCCCCGCACCGTTTAATACGCCGCAGGGTTCAAAGCGTGGGGGGGGGGGGGGGGGGGGGGGGGGTGGCATGACATGGCACCCCAAACCATCACTGATGGTGGAAACTTTACACTAGACTTCAGGCAACGTGGATCCTGTGCCTCTCCTGTCTTCCTCCAGACTCTGGGACCTCGATTTCCAAAGGAAATGCAAAATTTGCTTTCGTCAGAAAACATGACTTTGGACCACTCAGCAGCAGTCCAGCTGGTGTCGGTCCACTCTGTTTCCTGAGATCCAGGGTCAACGCAGCCGTCTACCAGCAAGTTTTAGAGCACTTCATGCTTCCTGCTGCTGACCTGCTCTATGGAGATGGAGATTTCAAGTTCCAACAGGACTTGGCGCCTGCACACAGCGCAAAATCTACCCGTGCCTGGTTTACGGACTATGGTATTTCTGTTCTAAATTGGCCCGCCAACTCCCCTGACCTTAGCCCCATAGAAAATCTGTGGGGTATTGTGAAAAGGAAGATGCAGAATGCCAGACCCAAAAACGCAGAAGAGTTGAAGGCCACTATCAGAGCAACCTGGGCTCTCATAACACCTGAGCAGTGCCAGAAACTCATCGACTCCATGCCACGCCGCATTAACGCAGTAATTGAGGCAAAAGGAGCTCCAACCAAGTATTGAGTATTGTACATGCTCATATTTTTCATTTTCATACTTTTCAGTTGGCCAACATATCTAAAAATCCCTTTTTTGTATTAGCCTTACACAATATTCTAATTTTGTGACACACGGAATTTTGGATTTTCATTTGTTGCCACTTCAAATCATCAAAATTAAATGAAATAAACATTTGAATGCATCAGTCTGTGTGCAATGAATAAATATAATGTACAAGTTACACCTTTTGAATGCAATTACTGAAATAAATCAAGTTTTTCAAAATATTCTAATTTACTGGCTTTTACCTGTATATTGAGTAAAACATGCTTGAAACTAGAATATCAACTGTTGCAAAGCCGTGTCATCAACACTCACAAGTATAAAACTACTTTTTTAAAGTAATAATTTCTTATTTTGAGCATGAAAAAAAATTGTGACTTTGACACAATTGTGTCATAATTAAAACAGATGACAGCCAAATGGACTTTGCTGTTTTATTTTCAATGAAACAATAGAAAATACGTACTCATATAGTAGTACAGTTGTTATTAGTGAGAATATTCTTATTTTAAGGTATTTTGGGTTCATTGAGGTTAGCTAATTAGGGCCCGCACGGCCCATTGCAAAAGGACTCCCACAGGGAGTCCTTATGCAATGGGACATAAGGACCTATTGTATTTGTAAGGTTTTATTCTTTATTATTATTATTCTTCCGCTTCTTTGCGCTATAATTTGACCCCCTTAGCATGCTTCAAAACTCACCAAATTTTACACACACACATCAGTAATAAACGCCAGAACGTTTTATCAAAAAACCAAACCCCAAAACTCAAAATTGCACTCTAGCGCCCCCTAGGAAAAAAAACAACTAGACTGCCTGTAACTCCCACTAGGAAGGTTGGAAAAACATGAAACAAAATCCTCTATGTAGGTCTGACTAAGACCTAACTTTCATAATGGTACATTCTCGGGCTAAAATCAACAGGAAGTTGGCAATTCCCCCTTCAAGACAAAAAAGTACTAAAAACAGTCACTTTTGCCTCTTTGCGCTGTAATTTGACCCCCTTAACATGCTTCAAAACTCACCGAACTGAACACACACATCAGGACTAGCAAAAACTGTGATCTAATAAAAAAAACCTAACCCCAAATTCAAAAATTGCGCTCTACAGTAATTTTTTAATAAAACGGAGAAAAAACTGCTCCTCGGAAGAAAAAAATTACAAAACTGCCTGTAACTCCCACCGGGAAGGTCGGAGAGACATGAACCAAAAACCTCTCCGTAGGTCTCACTTAGACCTACATTTCATAAATTGACAACCCCCAGCTAAAATATACAGGAAGTTTGCTATTCCCCCTTCAACACAACATTTTTGTAAAAACCGGTCACCTTTCTTCAAAAATTATCTCCTCTGAGCGCGTTTGTTGTTTCGGCTTCAAACTAACACAGGAGAGAGATTGAACCCTTCTGATTAAAAGTTGGCGAAAGAGTTGTGATACCTGCTCCGGTTTTGATTTTATGACCCTTCAAAGACCCGCTGCACTGATGCTCCTGCGGTGCTGTTTTTTTAAAATGGCTGCTCAAAAGCAGGAAGCACCAACGTGCCCACACATTGCAGACAAGGTAGGTACACTAGACAAAAGTCTTGGGACACTTCAGACTAAAAGTAGACAAAAGTATTGGGACACTTAGGACTAGCACCTGCCAAATACGCGGGCCCGACCAATGCTGCTTGCAGCTTTAATTTCACTTGTTTTGGAAAGTCTTGACAAGCCAAATGTATGTGTTCTATTGGCAGATAATTTTGCTTGGTTCAAATAAAATACCCCTCATTTTTGTATTTTTTTTCTCTTGTTTTTGAACACTGACTTTTTGCAGAGTATGATTTATTAGGTTATGGGTTTTTCTTCTTGCTTTGCAGACTCCATAACCTAATACATTGTACATTAAATTGTGTAGTAGTGTGTAGATCAAGGCTTGTAGAATGTCCACCTGGTGCTCCAGCGACGTGAGGCTGATGAAGCGCAGGAAGAGCTCGCCGCCAGACGACAAGGCCACAGACGAATCCACGGCGGTCAGACGATCCGTGGCCCACTTCAGACTCTCTCCCAGTCCCAGGAGGGTCTCGCCTGTACGGGAAGACGAATGCGGGATCAGACCAACCAAAAAAGAGTCATGATGGTGTAAATATACCCAAGCGGGAAGGTGACGTTAATGCCACCTTGGTCTCTCTTCAGGAACTCCAGCAGGGTGCGGATGGCGGCCACGGCGGACGCCACGTCCGGATCGTTCCTCATCTGAGCCCGGAAGTTCTCCACCAGCTCTGACAGCACAAACCGGTTTTTAATGTACTTTCTATTTACAATTTGCACATAACGACATGGTGTTATGTACAAACCCCGTTTCCATATGAGTTGGGAAATTGTGTTAGATGTAAATATAAACGGAATACAATGATTTGCAAATCCTTTTCAACCCATATTCAGTTGAATATGCTACAAAGACAACATATTTGATGTCCAAACTCATAAACTTTTTTTTTTTTTTTGCAAATAATAATTAACTAAGAATTTCATGGCTGCAACACGTGCCAAAGTAGTTGGGAAAGAGCATGTTCACCACTGTGTTACATGGCCTTTCCTTTTAACAACACTCAGTAAACGTTTGGGAACTGAGGAGACACATTTTTTAAGCTTCTCAGGTGGAATTCTTTCCCATTCTTGCTTGAAGTACAGCTTAAGTTGTTCAACAGTCCGGGGGTCTCCGTTGTGCTATTTTAGGCTTCATAATGCGCCACACATTTTCAATGGGAGACAGGTCTGGACTACAGGCAGGCCAGTCTAGTACCCGCACTCTTTTACTATGAAGCCACGTTGATGTAACACGTGGCTTGGCATTGTCTTGCTGAAATAAGCAGGGGCGTCCATGGTAACGTTGCTCCAAAACCTGTATGTACCTTTCAGCATTAATGGCGCCTTCACGGATGTGTAAGTTACCCATGTCTTGGGCACTAATACACCCCCATACCATCACAGATGCTGGCTTTTCAACTTTGCGCCTATAACAATCCGGATGGTTCTTTTCCTCTTTGGTCCGGAGGACACGACGTCCAGACTTTCCAAAAACAATTTGAAATGTGGACTCGTCAGACCACAGAACACTCTTCCACTTTGTATCAGTCCATCTTAGATGAGCTCAGGCCCAGCGAAGCTGTCAGCGTTTCTGGGTGTTGTTGATAAACGGTTTTCGCCTTGCATAGGAGAGTTTTAACTTGCACTTACAGATGTAGCGACCAACTGTAGTTACTGACAGTGGGTTTCCGAAGTGTTCCTGAGCCCATGTGGTGATATCCTTTACACACTGATGTCGCTTGTTGATGCAGTACAGCCTGAGGGATCGAAGGTCACGGGCTTCGCTGCTTACGTGCAGTGATTTCTCCAGATTCTCTGAACCCTTTGATGATATTACGGACCGTAGATGGTGAAATCCCTAAATTCCTTGCATTAGCTGGTTGAGAAAGGTTTTTCTTAAACTGTTCAACAATGTGCTCACGCATTTGGTGACAAAGTGGTGACCCTCGCCCCATCCTTGTTTGTGAATGACTGAGCATTTCATGGAATCTACTTTTATACCCAATCATGGCACCCACCTGTTCCCAATTAGCCTGTTCACCTGTGGGATGTTCCAAATAAGTGTTTGATGAGCATTCCTCAACTTTATCAGTATTGGGTTGGAATTGGGGGTTAAATCACCAAAATGATTCCCGGGCGCAGCCACCGCTGCTGCCCACTGCTCCCCTCACCTCCCAGGGGGTGATCAAGGGTGATGGGTCAAATGCAGAGAATAATTTCGCCACACCTAGTGTGTGTGTGTGACAATCATTGGTACTTTAGCTTTTTACTTTATTTATTGCCACCTTTCCCAACTTCTTTGTCACGTGTTGCTGGCATCAAATTCTAAAGTTAATGATTATTTGCACAATTTTTTTTTTTTTATCAGTTTGAACATCAAATATGTTGTCTTTGTAGCATATTCAACTGAATATTGGTTGAAATGATTTGCAAATCATTGTATTCCGTTTATATTTACATCTAACACAATTTCCCAACTCATATGGAAACGAGGTTTGTAAAAGCGGGATGTATAAACACATAGTTTGAAAGTAACTTATTTACTGGTTACATTGAAATAAAATCCATCTATTTTCTACCGCTTGTCCCTTCTTTGGGGTGGCGTGGGGGGGGGGGTCGATGTATATAATTACTCGCAATGTTACATTATGTCACATACAGTTAAGTAGAAATGGGTGTGTTTTATATGAGTGACAATATGTAAAATGTTACATCTTACCTTCTTCATTCATGCTGTTACGAGACACTTTCAGGGCGTAAAAAGAAAGATGGTGACAAAAGAAAACAATTTTAATGTGGAGTTACTCCGCCTTCTCGCAAACTGTTCGTACGCGCCTTTTTTTCCCAATAAGATTTTCATTCAGTCAAATTACAATTAAAATCTTTCACTTTTATCGCCAACTTCTAGAAAAACCACATAAATGCGGCATGAAAAGTTGATTTCGGCGAGTTCTTCTGCGCGTTGACGTGTCGCGGAGAGATGACGTCAGCTTGGGGTTGGAAAAAACACGTCATAATTTCCACGTCACCGCCACCTTCTGGACTGGAGTTTAATAGCAGAATTGTGGCATATATTTAAAATTGTTAAATGTATATAAACGTGTTAAATGTACTGAATTTAAAATTTGTTGAATGCATTTAAAATGCTGAACATATGTATTCAAAACTTGTTAAATATATTTAAAAGTTGTTGAATGTTTTTAAAACTTGTTAAATGTATTTAAAAGTTTTTAAATGTATTTAAACGTTGTTAAATGTATTGAAATGTATTCAAAACTTGTTAAATATATTTAAAAGTTGTTGGATGTATTTAAAAGTTGTTAAATGTCATTAAAAGTTGTTAAATGTATTTAAACGTTGTTAAATGTATTGATATGTATTTAAACTTGTTAAATGTATTTAAATGTAATTATAACTTGTGAGATGTATTTAAAAGTTGTTGAAAGTATTTAAAACTTGTTATATGTATTTAAAAATTATTGAAGGTTTTTAAAACGTGTTAAATGTATTTGAAAGTTGTTGAAAGTTTTTAAAACTTGTTAAATGTATTTAAAAGTTGTTAAATGTATTTAAACGTTGTTAAATGTAGATGTATTTAAAAGTTGTTGAAAGTATTTAAAACTTGTTATATGTATTTAAAAATTATTGAAGGTTTTTAAAACGTGTTAAATGTATTTGAAAGTTGTTGAAAGTTTTTAAAACTTGTTAAATGTATTTAAAAGTTGTTAAATGTATTTAAACGTTGTTAAATGTATTGAAATATATTCAAAACTTGTTAAATATATTTAAAAGTTGTTGAATGTATTTAAAAGTTGTTAAGTGTATTTAAAAGTTGTTAAATGTATTTAAACGTTCTTAAATGTATTGAAATGTATTTAAAACTTGTTAAATGTATTTAAATGTAATTAAAACTCGTGAGATATATTTAAAAGTTGTTGAAAGTATTTAAAACGTGTTATATGTATTTAAAAGTTGTTGAAAGTATTTAAAACTTGTTATATGTATTTAAAAAATATTGAAGGTTTTTAAAACGTATTAAATGTATTTGAAAGTTGTTGAAAGTATTTAAAACTTGTTAAATTTATTTAAAAGTTGTTAAATGTATTGAAATGTATTCAAAACTTGTTAAATATATTTAAAAGTTGTTGAATGTATTTAAAACTTGTTAAGTGTATTTAATAGTTGTTAAATGTATTTAAACGTTGTTAAATGTATTGAAATGTATTTAAAACTTGTTGAATGTATTTAAATGTAATTAAAACGTGTGAGATATATTTAAAAGTTGTTGAAAGTATTTAAAACTTGTTATATGTATTTAAAAATTATTGAAGGTTTTTAAAACGTGTTAAATGTATTTGAAAGTTGTTGAAAGTATTTAAAACTTGTTAAATGTATTTAAAAACTGTTAAATGTATTTAAACGTTGTTAAATGTATTGAAATACATTCAAAACTTGTTAAATATATTTAAAAGTTGTTGAATGTATTTAAAAGTTGTTAAGTGTATTTAAAAGTTGTTAAATGTATTTAAACGTTCTTAAATGTATTGAAATGTATTCAAAACTTGTTAAATGTATTTAAATGTAATTAAAACTCGTGAGATATATTTAAAAGTTGTTGAAAGTATTTAAAACTTGTTATATGTATTTAAAAGTTGTTGAAAGTATTTAAAACTTGTTATATGTATTTAAAAAATATTGAAGGTTTTTAAAACGTATTAAATGTATTTGAAAGTTGTTGAAAGTATTTAAAACTTGTTAAATTTATTTAAAAGTTGTTAAATGTATTGAAATGTATTCAAAACTTGTTAAATATATTTAAAAGTTGTTGAATGTATTTAAAACTTGTTAAGTGTATTTAATAGTTGTTAAATGTATTTAAACGTTGTTAAATGTATTGAAATGTATTTAAAACTTGTTGAATGTATTTAAATGTAATTAAAACTTGTGAGATATATTTAAAAGTTGTTGAAAGTATTTAAAACTTGTTATATGTATTTAGAAATTATTGAAAGTTTTTAAAACGTGTTAAATGTATTTGAAAGTTGTTGAAAGTTTTTAAAACTTGTTAAATGTATTTAAACGTTGTTAAATGTATTGAAATATATTCAAAACTTGTTAAATATATTTAAAAGTTGTTGAATGTATTTAAAAGTTGTTAAGTGTATTTAAAAGTTGTTAAATGTATTTAAACGTTCTTAAATGTATTGAAATGTATTTAAAACTTGTTAAATGTATTTAAATGTAATTAAAACTCGTGAGATATATTTAAAAGTTGTTGAAAGTATTTAAAACTTGTTATATGTATTTAAACGTTGTTGAAAGTATTTAAAACTTGTTATATGTATTTAAAAAATATTGAAGGTTTTTAAAACGTATTAAATGTATTTGAAAGTTGTTGAAAGTATTTAAAACTTGTTAAATTTATTTAAAAGTTGTTAAATGTATTGAAATGTATTCAAAACTTGTTAAATATATTTAAAAGTTGTTGAATGTATTTAAAACTTGTTAAGTGTATTTAATAGTTGTTAAATGTATTTAAACGTTGTTAAATGTATTGAAATGTATTTAAAACTTGTTGAATGTATTTAAATGTAATTATAACTTGTGAGATGTATTTAAAAGTTGTTGAAAGTATTTAAAACTTGTTATATGTATTTAAAAATTATTGAAGGTTTTTAAAACGTGTTAAATGTATTTGAAAGTTGTTGAAAGTTTTTAAAACTTGTTAAATGTATTTAAAACTTGTTAAATGTATTTAAACGTTGTTAAATGTATTGAAATATATTCAAAACTTGTTAAATATATTTAAAAGTTGTTGAATGTATTTAAAAGTTGTTAAGTGTATTTAAAAGTTGTTAAATGTATTTAAACGTTCTTAAATGTATTGAAATGTATTTAAAACTTGTTAAATGTATTTAAATGTAATTAAAACTCGTGAGATATATTTAAAAGTTGTTGAAAGTATTTAAAACTTGTGAGATGTATTTAAAAGTTGTTGAAAGTATTTAAAACTTGTTATATGTATTTAAAAATTATTGAAGGTTTTTAAAACGTGTTAAATGTATTTGAAAGTTGTTGAAAGTTTTTAAAACTTGTTAAATGTATTTAAAAGTTGTTAAATGTATTTAAACGTTGTTAAATGTATTGAAATATATTCAAAACTTGTTAAATATATTTAAAAGTTGTTGAATGTATTTAAAAGTTGTTAAGTGTATTTAAAAGTTGTTAAATGTATTTAAACGTTCTTAAATGTATTGAAATGTATTTAAAACTTGTTAAATGTATTTAAATGTAATTAAAACTCGTGAGATATATTTAAAAGTTGTTGAAAGTATTTAAAACTTGTTATATGTATTTAAAAGTTGTTGAAAGTATTTAAAACTTGTTATATGTATTTAAAAAATATTGAAGGTTTTTAAAACGTATTAAATGTATTTGAAAGTTGTTGAAAGTATTTAAAACTTGTTAAATTTATTTAAAAGTTGTTAAATGTATTGAAATGTATTCAAAACTTGTTAAATATATTTAAAAGTTGTTGAATGTATTTAAAACTTGTTAAGTGTATTTAATAGTTGTTAAATGTATTTAAACGTTGTTAAATGTATTGATATGTATTTAAACTTGTTAAATGTATTTAAATGTAATTATAACTTGTGAGATGTATTTAAAAGTTGTTGAAAGTATTTAAAACTTGTTATATGTATTTAAAAATTATTGAAGGTTTTTAAAACGTGTTAAATGTATTTGAAAGTTGTTGAAAGTTTTTAAAACTTGTTAAATGTATTTAAAAGTTGTTAAATGTATTTAAACGTTGTTAAATGTATTGAAATATATTCAAAACTTGTTAAATATATTTAAAAGTTGTTGAATGTATTTAAAAGTTGTTAAGTGTATTTAAAAGTTGTTAAATGTATTTAAACGTTCTTAAATGTATTGAAATGTATTTAAAAATTGTCAAATGCATATACAACAATACATGTATTGTATTTAAAAGTTGTTGAATGTATCTAAACATGTAAAATATATATAAAACTTGGCAAATGTATATGCAACTTGTTAAATGTATTTAGAATTGTGGCATATATTTTAAATTGTTAAATGTATGTAAATGTGTTAAATGTACTGTATTTAAAATTTGTTGAATGCATTTAAAACTTAAGTGTGTTTAAAAGTTGTTGAACATATAATGTATTCAAAACTTGTTAAATATATTTAAAAGTTGTTGAATGTATTCAAAACTTGTTAAATGTATAAAGTTGTTAAATGTATTTAAATGTTAAATGTATTGAAATGTATTTAAAACTTGTTAAATGTATTTAAATGTAATTAAAACTTGTGAGATATATTTAAAAGTTGTTGAAAGTATTTAAAACGTGTTACATGTATTTAAAAATTATTGAAAGGTTTTAATACGTGTTAAATGTATTTAAAAATTGTTGAAAGTACCGGTATTTAAAACTTATCAAATGTATTTAAAAATTGTTAAATGTATTTAAAACTTGTTGAATGTATTTAAAACTTGTTAAATGTATTTAAAAGTTGTTGAATGTATTTAAACGTTGTTGAATGTATTTAAACCTTGTTACATGTATTTAAACCTTGTTAAATACATCGAAATGTATTTAAAACTTGTTGAATGTATTTATACGTAACTAAAACTTGAGATATATTTAAAAGTTGTTGAAAGTATTTAAAACTTGTTAAATGTATTTAAAAGTTGTTGAAAGTATTTCAAAACTATCAAAGGTATTTAAAAGTTGTTGAAAGTATTTAAAAGTTGTTAAATGTATTTAAAAGTTGTTGAAAGTATTTCAAACCTATCAAAGGTATTTAAAAGTTGTTGAAAGTATTTAAAACTTGTTAAATGTATTTAAAAGTTGTTGAAAGTATTTAAAACTTGTCAAACGTATTTAAAACGTGTCAAATGTATTTAAAAGTTGTTGAAATGATTTAAAACTTGTTAAATGTATTTAAAGGTTGTTGAATGTATTTAAACGTTAACTGTATTTAAACCTTGTTGAATGTATCGAAATGTATTTAACACTTGTCGGAGGCAGATATTTACATAAATCCGTATTTAAGTGTTACTTCTTTATTTTCATAGTCATATTACATATTACAAAACAGCTAGTGTTCTTCTTCCAATTGTGGTCTTTTGGTTGTCTGCAAGTACTGTGTGCTAACCTTGACTTTGGAATGTAAGGAGGACAGATACTCCTTTTCCTTATCTGTTCCTGTGCCCAGCTGAGGAGGACAATGGGTATGTGTTTGGGCTGGAAAGAGAGACAACGAGGGGGGGAGCGAGAGACACTTTATAGAAGAGAAGGTTTCCATATTTTAGATCAGACCATCTTAGCTGCGCGATTGAATGTTCTATGCTGGACTGGTCTCATTCTATTTCCAAGGCTTTGGAGATAAAATTACAAAATACCTATTCTGTCTCTGGTGGTTCTTCTACTCAGCTGTACGTGTCACAAAGAGCTTGGGAGCGACCAGCAACTTGAATTCCCTGGGAGGAACAACTGGTCCAAACGCAACACATTTTATACTTTTTAAATTATTTGAAAGTTGTTGAAAGTAATTAAAACTTGTTAAATGTATTTAAACTTAATTCAAACTTGCTAAATGTATTCAAAAGTTGTTGAAAGTATTTAAAAGTTGTTAAATGTTTTTAAAAGTTGTTGAAAGTATTTAAAACTTGTCAAATGTTTTTAAAAGTTGCTGATAGTATTTCAAACCTATCAATGTATTCAAAAGTTGAAAGTATTTAAAACTTGTTAAATGTATTTAAAAGTGGTTGAAAGTATTTAAAACTTGTCAAATGTATTTAAAAGTTGTTGAAAGTAATTAAAACTTGTCAAATGTATTTAAAAGTTGTTGAAAGTATTTAAAACTTTTTAAATGTATTCAAAAGTTGTTGAAAGTATTTAAAACTTGCTTAAGGTATTTAAAAGTTGTTGAAAATATTTAAAAGTTATCAAATGTATTTAAAAGTTGTTAAATGTATTTAAAGTTGTTGAATGTATTCAAACGTTAACTGTATATAAACCTTGTTAAATGTATCGAAATGTATTTAACACTTAATACTTGTTAAATTATTTGAAAGTTGTTGAAAGTATTTAACTTGTTAAATGTATTTAGACTTAATTAAAACTTGCTAAATGTATTCAAAAGTTGTTGAAAGTATTTAAAATGTGTTAAATGTTTTTAAAAGTTGTTGAAAGTATTTAAAACTTGTCAAATGTTTTTAAAAGTTGCTGATAGTATTTCAAACCTATCAATGTATTCAAAAGTTGTTGAAAGTATTTAAAACTTGTTAAATGTATTTAAAAGTGGTTGAAAGTATTTAAAACTTGTCAAATGTATTTAAAAGTTGTTGAAAGTAATTAAAACTTGTCAAATGTATTTAAAAGTTGTTGAAAGTATTTAAAACTTTTTAAATGTATTCAAAAGTTGTTGAAAGTATTTAAAACTTGCTTAAGGTATTTAAAAGTTGTTGAAAATATTTAAAAGTTATCAAATGTATTTAAAAGTTGTTAAATGTATTTAAAAGTTGTTGAATGTATTCAAACGTTAACTGTATATAAACCTTGTTAAATGTATCGAAATGTATTTAACACTTAATACTTGTTAAATTATTTGAAAGTTGTTGAAAGTATTTAACTTGTTAAATGTATTTAGACTTAATTAAAACTTGCTAAATGTATTCAAAAGTTGTTGAAAGTATTTAAAATGTGTTAAATGTTTTTAAAAGTTGTTGAAAGTATTTAAAAGTTGTCAAATGTTTTTAAAAGTTGTTGAAAGTATTTCAAACCTATCAATGTATTTAAAAGTTGCTGAAAGTATTTAAAACTTGTCAAATGTTTTTAAAAGTTGTTGAAAGTATTTCAAACCTATCAATGTATTTAAAAGTTGCTGAAAGTATTTAAAACTTGTCAAATGTTTTTAAAAGTTGTCGAAAGTATTTAACTTGTTAAATGTATTTAGACTTAATTAAAACTTGCTAAATGTATTCAAAAGTTGTTGAAAGTATTTAAAATGTGTTAAATGTTTTTAAAAGTTGTTGAAAGTATTTAAAAGTTGTCAAATGTTTTTAAAAGTTGTTGAAAGTATTTAAAACCTGTCAAATGTTTTTAAAAGTTGTTGAAAGTATTTCAAACCTATCAATGTATTTAAAAGTTGCTGAAAGTATTTAAAACTTGTCAAATGTTTTTAAAAGTTGTTGAAAGTATTTCAAACCTATCAATGTATTTAAAAGTTGCTGAAAGTATTTAAAACTTGTCAAATGTTTTTAAAAGTTGTCGAAAGTATTTAACTTGTTAAATGTATTTAGACTTAATTAAAACTTGCTAAATGTATTCAAAAGTTGTTGAAAGTATTTAAAATGTGTTAAATGTTTTTAAAAGTTGTTGAAAGTATTTAAAAGTTGTCAAATGTTTTTAAAAGTTGTGGAAAGTATTTCAAACCTATCAATGTATTTAAAAGTTGTTGAAAGTATTTAAAACTTGTCAAATGTTTTTAAAAGTTGTTGAAAGTATTTCAAACCTATCAATGTATTTAAAAGTTGTCGAAAGTATTTAAAACTTGTAAAATGTATTTAAAAAGTTGTTGAGTTGTGTCAGAATGAAAAAGTGTAGTTTTTGGTGCCTGGAGAGGAAATGTTGTGTGGGGGTGAAGAAGAGAATCTTGATAACGATGAGAGGAAGTGGCATGTTGACAAGAAGTTCGATTTTGGACACGACAGCAAAGATTAGTGATGACAAAAAGGCCAACATTTGCCATTAAGGATGATGCATGTGACATTTTTCAAGTGACTAAGTAGAAGGCATCAGAGTGTGAAGGATTTCCTGTGAGTTTTGTCCCGGCGTCACCCACTCCTCACTCTCTCACGAACGTCTGCAAGACTCAAGCTTTATTTGTGGAAAGCAGAAGTAGAAAGATGTCTTCTCAAGTTTGATCGTCTTTTCTTCACACCGAGCGTCCTCTTTCGAGTTCGCCATCATCATCATCATCATGTTGGGACCACGGCGTCTTCTTCTTTTCTTCTTGGGTGAGTCACCTGTCCCCCAAGTGCAACTTGTCCTGTCAACTCTAACCTGATCCTTGTCTCAGGTGGCATTCTGGCTCACCACGGGATGTCCTCGCCGAACCCGACCTCACCAGGTGTGTTTTTTCCCTTCCCAAGTTGCTCCTCTCCCGTTCTTTTGTGGACGTTTGGTGGCTCGGAACCATCTCTGACGTGTTCTGACTTCACTTCCACACTGGTTCTCCTCATCTGGAACATTCATACTGGTTCACTTCATACTGTTTAGTTGGGTCCATCTCGGTGACGTGCAGTGAGGTTTGAGGTTGGGGAGGCACCCGACCCACTAGTCAGATTTACAAACATGACAGTATGACGCAATAGCACCGGCTCAAAATCACAAAAACACACAATACGATGCGAGGATAAAACATTTCAACACACTTAGCACACAAGTAACACAGCAACTGCAGAGCAGACACTGGACCAGGGGTCCCCAAACGTTTTGACTTGGGGGCCACATTGGGTTAAAACAATTTGGCTGGGTGTGTACATATATATATATATAAATATATATATATATATATGTCTTAATAAGGTTATCCAAAAAATAGTGCTCGATACCGTAGTAGAGCGCAATATATGTATGTGTGGGAAAAAAAATCACAAGACTATTTCATCTCTACAGGCCTGTTTCATGAGGGGGGTTCCTCAATCATCAGGAGATTTTAATGGGAGCATTCACATACCATGGATTATATAGGGCACAGAGTGGGTGGGTACAGGCTGGTGTGGGGGCGTGGTGATTGGCTCATGTGTTACCTAGGAGGTGTTTCCGTCTGTGGCGGCATGCTGTTACAATTTCGCTGCGCTTGTTGAGGGATGACAGGTCTGGACGGTAAATAATAAACAGTTTCTCTTTCAAGCATCTTTTATTACCACTATTGTAAGGTGTGCTGGATGCAAGAATTTGCCATGTTATTGAATATTCAACATTATTGTCTTTGAGGTCCCAAATGTGTTTGCTGAGTTCTGTGGTATTCCGCAGGTTTTGGTTCCTGAAAGAAGCCTTGTGATTGTTCCATCTGGTTTTGAACTCTCCCTCGGTTAATCCTACATATGTGTCGGATGTGTTAATGTCCTTGCGTGTTACCTTAGATTGGTAGACAACTGATGTTTGTAAGCACCCCCCGTTGAGAGGGCAATCAGGTTTCTTTCGACAGTTGCAGTCTTTGTTGGTTTTGGAGTCGCTCTGTCCGGGGGTCGACGGCTCATTTGCAATTGTTTTGTTGTGGTTTGAGATGATTTGTCGTATATTGTTCATACAGCTGTAGCTCAATTTAATGTTGTTCTTGTTGAATACTTTTCTTAGGGTGTTGTCTTTGGGAAAGTGTTTGTCAATCAGATTGAATATATATATACAATATGTATATGTACAATATACGACAAATCATCTCAAACCACAACAAAACAATTGCAAATGAGCCGTCGACCCCCGGACAGAGCGACTCCAAAACCAACAAAGACTGCAACTGTCGAAAGAAACCTGATTGCCCTCTCAACGGGGGGTGCTTACAAACATCAGTTGTCTACCAATCTAAGGTAACACGCAAGGACATTAACACATCCGACACATATGTAGGATTAACCGAGGGAGAGTTCAAAACCAGATGGAACAATCACAAGGCTTCTTTCAGGAACCAAAACCTGCGGACTACCACAGAACTCAGCAAACACATTTGGGACCTCAAAGACAATAATGTTGAATATTCAATAACATGGCAAATTCTTGCATCCAGCACACCTTACAATAGTGGTAATAAAAGATGCAACCTATGCTTGAAAGAGAAACTGTTTATTATTTACCGTCCAGACCTGTCATCCCTCAACAAGCGCAGCGAAATTGTAACAGCATGCCGCCACAGACGGAAACACCTCCTAGGTAACACATGAGCCAATCACCACGCCCCCACACCAGCCTGTACCCACCCACTCTGTGCCCTATATAATCCATGGTATGTGAATGCTCCCATTAAAATCTCCTGATGATTGAGGAACCCCCCTCATGAAACAGGCCTATAGAGATGAAATAGTCTTGTGATTTTTTTTCCCACACATACATATATATATATATATATATATATATATATATATATTTTTTTTTTTTTTTTTATTTTTTTTTTTTTTTTATTTTTTTTTTTTTAATAAACCTTTTTTTAAACTGCAACATTTACAAACAGCTGAGAAACAATAATCAAATATGGTGCCAGTATGCTGTTTTTTTCCAATAAAATACTGGAAAGGATAGAAATGTAGTTTGTCTCTTTTATCCGATTATTAATCGAAGTAATAATCGACAGATTATTTGATTATCAAATTAGTTGTTAGTTGCAGCCCTTTCAGTCAATTAGTGTATGTATATATATATATATATATATATATATATATATATATATATATATATATATATATATATTCCTCGCGCACTAATTGACTGAAAGGGCTGCAACTAACAACTAATTTGATAATCAATTAATCTGTCGATTATTACTTCGATTAATCGATTAATAATCGGCTAAAAGAGACAAACTACATTTCTATCCTTTCCAGTATTTTATTGGAAAAAAAACAGCATACTGGCACCATACTTATTTTGATTATTGTTTCTCAGCTGTTTGTAAATGTTGCAGTTTACAAAAAAAGGTTTATTAAAAAAAAATATATATATATACACAGGTAAAAGCCAGTAAATTAGAATATTTTGAAAAACTTGATTTATTTCAGTAATTGCATTCCAAAGGTGTAACTTGTACATTATATTTATTCATTGCACACAGACTGATGCATTCAAATGTTTATTTCATTTAATTTTGATGATTTGAAGTGGCAACAAATGAAAATCCAAAATTCCGTGTGTCACAAAATTAGAATATTACTTAAGGCTAATACAAAAAAGGGATTTTTAGAAATGTTGGCCAACTGAAAAGTATGAAAATGAAAAATATGAGCATGTACAATACTCAATACTTGGTTGGAGCTCCTTTTCCCTCAATTACTGCGTTAATGCGGCGTGGCATGGAGTCGATGAGTTTCTGGCACTGCTCAGGTGTTATGAGAGCCCAGGTTGCTCTGATAGTGGCCTTCAACTCTTCTGCGTTTTTGGTTCTGGCATACTGCATCTTCCTTTTCACAATACCCCACAGATTTTCTATGGGGCTAAGGTCAGGGGAGTTGGCGGGCCAATTTAGAACAGAAATACCATGGTCCGTAAACCAGGCACGGGTAGAGTTTGCGCTGTGTGCAGGCGCCAAGTCCTGTTGGAACTTGAAATCTCCATCTCCATAGAGCAGGTCAGCAGCAGGAAGCATGAAGTGCTCTAAAACTTGCTGGTAGACGGCTGCGTTGACCCTGGATCTCAGGAAACAGAGTGGACCGACACCAGCAGATGACATGGCACCCCAAACCATCACTGATGGTGGAAACTTTACACTAGACTTCAGGCAACATGGATCCTGTGCCTCTCCTGTCTTCCTCCAGACTCTGGGACCTCGATTTCCAAAGGAAATGCAAAATTTGCATGGTTGGGTGATGGTTTGGGGTGCCATGTCATCTGCTGGTGTCGGTCCACTCCGTTTCCTGAGATCCAGGGTCAACGCAGCCGTCTACCAGCAAGTTTTAGAGCACTTCATGCTTCCTGCTGCTGACCTGCTCTATGGAGATGGAGATTTCAAGTTCCAACAGGACTTGGCGCCTGCACACAGCGCAAAATCTACCCGTGCCTGGTTTACGGACCATGGTATTTCTGTTCTAAATTGGCCCGCCAACTCCCCTGACCTTAGCCCCATAGAAAATCTGTGGGGTATTGTGAAAAGGAAGATGCAGAATGCCAGACCCAAAAACGCAGAAGAGTTGAAGGCCACTATCAGAGCAACCTGGGCTCTCATAACACCTGAGCAGTGCCAGAAACTCATCGACTCCATGCCACGCCGCATTAACGCAGTAATTGAGGCAAAAGGAGCTCCAACCAAGTATTGAGTATTGTACATGCTCATATTTTTCATTTTCATACTTTTCAGTTGGCCAACATTTCTAAAAATCCCTTTTTTGTATTAGCCTTAAGTAATATTCTAATTTTGTGACACACGGAATTTTGGATTTTCATTTGTTGCCACTTCAAATCATCAAAATTAAATGAAATAAACATTTGAATGCATCAGTCTGTGTGCAATGAATAAATATAATGTACAAGTTACACCTTTTGAATGCAATTACTGAAATAAATCAAGTTTTTCAAAATATTCTAATTTACTGGCTTTTACCTGTATATATATTTATTTTTTATTTTTTTAATTATTATATATATATATATATATATATATATATATATATATATATGTACACACCCAGCCAAATTGTTTTAACCCAATGTGGCCCCCAAGTCAAAACGTTATATATATATATATTATATTTCTCGCGCACTAATTGACTGAAAGAGCATGCGCTTCCTGCATGCTCGCCCAAGCGCGATGATGTCACGTTATCGATGGAAAAATAAGGAGGGGGGCGGGGTTGAGGTGGGCGGGGTTGGGAGGGGGCGGTGTTTGGTGTTAGCGGGGGGTGTATATTGTAGCGTCCCGGAAGAGTTAGTGCTGCAAGAGGTTCTGGGTATTTGTTCTGTTGTGTTTATGTTGTGTTACGGTGCGGATGTTCTCCCGAAATGTGTTTGTCATTCTTGTTTGGTGTGGGTTCACAGTGTGGCGCATATTTGTAACAGTGTTAAAGTTGTTTATACGGCCACCCTCAGTGTGACCTGTATGGCTGTTGATCAAGTATGCCTTGTGTGTAAACGCCGCATGCATTATGTGACTGGGCCGGCACGCTGTCTGTATGGAGGAAAAGCGGACGTGATGACAGGTTGTAGAGGACGTTAAAGGCAGTGCCTTTAAGGCACGCCCCCAATATTGTTGTCCGGGTGGAAATCGGGAGAAATTCGGGAGGGGCACTGAAATTCTGGAGTCTCCCGGAGAAATCGGGAGGGTTGGCAAGTATGGTGAATGCAATTCATACTTGGTCAACAGCCGTACAGGTCACACTGAGGGTGGCCGTATGAACAACTTTAACACTGTTACAAATATGCGCCACACTGTGAACCCACACCAAACAAGAATGACAAACACATTTCGGGAGAACATCCGCACCGTAACACAACATAAACACAACAGAACAAATACCCAGAACCCCTTGCAGCACTAACTCTTCCGGGACGCTACAATATACACCCCCCCGCTAACACCAAACCCCGCCCCCCCAACCTCAACCCCGATGCCCCCCCCATCTCCCGAATTCGGAAGGTGTCAAGGTTGGCAAATATGCACCTGTGTCTGCCGGTTATCTTCATCAGGAAACACGGAATTTCCGCGATTTTGACCATGAAAACGATCCAAATATACAGGAATAACACCAAAATCACATAGAAAAGCATAGACCAAAAGAGAAATATTAAAACTTATTTCATTACTTCGTTTTTGAACATCTCATGGTTAAGCCTTGGAGGCAAGTGAGGCACTGCCTCACTTGCCTCCCCTGACAGCACGTCACTGGTACATCTCAAGTGGTGCTTTAAGACCGCGTTGGTCTTAAAGCACTTTTTAAAGGAGCTCCAGTAGCATGTGAACATACTTGAGCATGTTAGCATGTTAGCCTCTTTTCAGCATTCTTAAAGCGCTGCTAGCTTAGCAAACATGCCTTCTTCCTGTTTACAACTTCCTGCGGCCAATAGGAGTCGAGTGCGATGTCACATGGTTTTGTTGTCATTGACAAACTTACGCAGCGTCAGCCGATGTGGACCCGGCGTGTCATGGCCCAATGTGAACGCCAAAAGAGCAAAGTAACTTTTCTATCGTTTCACTTTCCATCCATTTTAGGACGTGGTCAAAAAAATGCTGAGCTGATAAATCAATAAAATTACAAATAATTTTTAATATTAGCGTGACATTTTAAGTCTTGTCAGCTTTCTTCAGAAAGTTCTGGTGCCACAACTAATGTTACGTTTGTTTGACATGACACTGAACACACAAATGAACCTGAAATGATGTCCTGTTACGTCATTGGATGATGTCCTGTTACGTTTGATGATGTCCTTTATGTTGGATGATGTCCTGTTACGTTTGATGATGTCCTTTATGTTGGATGATGTCCTGTTACGTTTGATGATGTCCTTTATGTTGGATGATGTCCTGTTACGTTTGATGATGTCCTTTTATGTTGGATGATGTCCTGTTACGTTTGATGATGTCCTTTTATGTTGGATGATGTCCTGTTACGTTTGATGATGTCCTTTATGTTGGATGATGTCCTGTTACGTTTGATGATGTCCTTTATGTTGGATGATGTCCTGTTACGTTTGATGATGTCCTTTATGTTGGATGATGTCCTGTTACGTTTGATGATGTCCTTTATGTTGGATGATGTCCTGTTACGTTTGATGATGTCCTTTATGTTGGATGATGTCCTGTTACGTTTGATGATGTCCTTTATGTTGGATGATGTCCTGTTACGTTTGATTATGTCCTGTTACGTTGGATAATGTCCTGTTACATTGTTTGATGATGTCCTGTTACATTGTTTGGTGATGTCCTGTTATGTTGTTTGGTGATGTCCTGTTATGTTGTTTGGTGATGTCCTGTTATGTTGTTTGGTGATGTCCTGTTATGTTGTTTGGTGATGTCCTGTTATGCTGTTTGGTGATGTCCTGTTACATTGTTTGATGATGTCCTGCTACGTTGGATGATGTCCTGTTACGTAGTTTGATTATGTCCTGTTATGTTGTTTGATTATGTCCTGTTATGTTGTTTGATTATGTCCTGTTATGTTGGATGATGGTGTCCTGTTATGTGGTTTGATGATTTCCTGTCATGTTGTTTGATGATTTCCTGTTACGTTGTTTGATGATGTCCTGTTATATTGTTTGATGGTGTCCTGTTATGTTGTTTGATGATGTCCTATTATGTAGTTTGATGATGTCCTGTTATGTTGTTTGGTGATGTCCTGTTACATTGTTTGATGATGTCCTGTAACGTAGTTTGATGATGTCCTGTTATGTTGTTTGGTGATGTCCTGTTACATTGTTTGATGATGTCCTGCTACGTTTGATGATGTCCTGTAACGTAGTTTGATGATGTCCTGTTATGTTGTTTGATTATGTCCTGTTATGTTGGATGATGGTGTCCTGTTATGTTGTTTGATGATTTCCTGTTATGTTGTTTGATGATTTCCTGCTACGTTGTTTGATGATGTCCTGTTATTTTGTTTGATGGTGTCCTGTTATGTTGTTTGATGATGTCCTGTTACGTTGTTTGATGATGTCCTGTTACGTTGTTTGATGATGTCCTGTTACGTTTGATGATGTCCTTTATGTTGGATGATGTCCTGTTACGTTCGATGATGTCCTTTATGTTGGATGATGTCCTGTTACGTTTGATTATGTCCTGTTACGTTGGATAATGTCCTGTTACATTGTTTGATGATATCCTGTTACATTGTTTGGTGATGTCCTGTTATGCTGTTTGGTGATGTCCTGTTACATTGTTTGATGATGTCCTGCTACGTTGGATGATGTCCTGTTACGTAGTTTGATTATGTCCTGTTATGTTGTTTGATTATGTCCTGTTATGTTGGATGATGGTGTCCTGTTATGTGGTTTGATGATTTCCTGTTATATTGTTTGATGATGTCCTGTTACGTAGTTTGATGATGTCCTGTTATGTTGTTTGATGATTTCCTGTTACGTTGTTTGATGATGTCCTGTTATGTTGTTTGATGGTGTCCTGTTATGTTGTTTGATGATGTCCTGTTACGTAGTTTGATGATGTCCTGTTATGTTGTTTGGTGATGTCCTGTTACATTGTTTGATGATGTCCTGCTACGTTGGATGATGTCCTGTAACGTAGTTTGATGATGTCCTGTTATGTTGTTTGAGAATATCCTGTTATGTTGGATGATGGTGTCCTGTTATGTTGTTTGATGATTTCCTGTTATGTTGTTTGATGATTTCCTGTTACGCTGTTTGATGATGTCCTGTTATGTTTGATGGTGTCCTGTTATGTTGTTTGATGATGTCCTATTATGTAGTTTGATGATGTCCTGTTATGTTGTTTGATGATGTCCTGTTATGTTTGATGGTGTCCTGTTATGTTGTTTGATGATGTCCTATTATGTAGTTTGATGATGTCCTGTTATGTTGTTTGGTGATGTCCTGTTACATTGTTTGATGATGTCCTGCTACGTTGGATGATGTCCTGTAACGTAGTTTGATGATGTCCTGTTATGTTGTTTGATTATGTCCTGTTATGTTGGATGATGGTGTCCTGTTATGTTGTTTGATGATTTCCTGTTATGTTGTTTGATGATTTCCTGCTACGTTGTTTGATGATGTCCTGTTACGTTGTTTGTGTATGTCCTGTTACGTTGTTTGATGTCTTGTTACGTTGTTTGATGATGTCCTGTTACGTTGGAGGATGTCCTGTTACGTTTGATGATGTCCTGTTACGTTGGATGATGTCCTGCTACATTCGATGATGTCCTGTTATGTTGTTTGATGGTGTCCTATTACGTTTGATGATGTCCTGCTACGTTGGATGATGTCCTGCTACGTTCGATGATGTCCTGTTATGTTGTTTGATGGTGTCCTGTTATGTTGTTTGATGATGTCCTGTTACGTTGTTTGATGATGTCCTGTTATGTTGTTTGATGATGTCCTGTTACGTTGTTTGATGGTGTCCTGTTACGTTGTTTGATGATGTCCTGTTACGTTGGAGGATGTCCTGCTACGTTGGATGATGTCCTGTTACGTTGGATGATGTCCTGTTACGTTGGATGATGTCCTGTTACGTTGGATGATGTCCTGTTGCGTTGTTTGATGATGCCCTGTTACATTAGATGATGTCCTGTTACGTTGTCTGATTGTCCTGTTACATTGCACAGTTACGTTGCATGATGATGTCCTGCTACATTGTACAATGTCTTTACGTTGTATCTTACGTTGTATGATGTCCTGTTACGTTATACAATGTTGCGTTGCATGATGACGTCCCGTTACGTAGTATGATGATGTCCTGTTACACGCTATACAATGTTTACTTTGCATGAGGATGTCCTGTTACGTTGTACAACGATGTCCCGTTACGTTGCACAATGGTACGTAGCACGATGTTACGTGGTTTGATAATGTCCCGTTACGTTGCATGATGACGTCCTGTTACGTTGTACGATGTTATTTTACGTTGCGCGATGGTGTCCTGCAACGTTGTTTGATGTCCTGTTACGTTGTACGATGTTACGTAATGTTGCCCGATGGTGTCCCAACGTTGTTTGATGATGTCCTGTTACATTGTTTGGTGATGTCCTGTTACATTGTTTGATGATGTCCTGCTACGTTGGATGATGTCCTATTATGTTGTTTGATGATGTCCTGTTACGTTGTTTGATGATGTCCTGTTACGTTGTTTGATGATGTCCTGTTACGTTGTTTGATGGTGTCCTGTTACGTTGTTTGATGATGTCCTGTTACGTTGTTGGATGATGTCCTCTTACGTTTGATTATGTCCTGTTACGTTGGAGGATGTCCTGTTACGTTTGATGATGTCCTGTTACATTGTTGGATGATGTCCTGTTACGTAGTTTGATGATGTCCTGTTACGTTGGAGGATGTCCTGTTACGTTTGATGATGTCCTGTTACATTGTTGGATGATGTCCTGTTACGTAGTTTGATGATGTCCTGTTACGTTGTACGATGTTACGTAACGTTGCGCGATGGTGTCCTGCAACGCTGTTTGATGATGTCCTGTTACGTTGTACGATGCTATGTGGAACAATGTTACGTTGCACGATGTTACATTGCATGATGGTGTCTTGATACATGTGACCATGTCCTGTTACGTTATACACTTTTACGTTGCATGATGTCCCCTCACGTTGTACGATGATGTCCTGTTACGTTGCACGATGTCACGTTACGTTGCACACTGCTACGTTGCACGATGATGTCCTGTTACGTTGTACGATGTTACGTTGCGGGATGGTGTCCTGCAACGTTGTTTGATGATGTCCTGTTACGTTGTACGATGTCATGTTATGTGGAACAATGTTACATTGCACGATGTTACATTGCATGGTGGTGTCTTGCTACATTTGACCATGTCCTGTTACGTTATACACTTTTACGTTGCATGATGTCCCCTCACGTTGTACGATGATGTCCTGCTACGTTGTACGATGTCACGTTACGTTGCACACTGTTACGTTGCACAACGATGTCCTGTTACGTTGCACGATGGGAGTCCTGTTACCTTGTTTGATGATGTTATGTTGTACGATGATGTCCTGTTACGTTGTACGATGTTACGTTGCGTGATGGCGTACTGCTACGTTGTTTGATGATGTCCTGTTGCGTTGTACAAAGTCATGTTATGTTGAACAATGTTACATTGCATGATGTTACATTGCATGATGGTGTCTTGCTACATTTGACCGTGTCCTGTTACGTGCTACGCTTTTATGTTGTATGATGTCCCCTCACGTTTTACGATGATGTCCTGTTACGTTGTACGATGTCACGTTACATTGCACCCTGTTACGTTGCACACTGATGTCCTGTTACGTTGCACGATGGGAGTCCTGTTACCTTGTTTGATGATGTCACGTTGTACGATGATGTCCTGTTACGTTGTACGATGCTACGTTGTACGATGTTACGTTGTACGATGTTACGTTGTATGATGTTACGTTGCGTGATGGCGTACTGCTACGTTGTTTGATGATGTCCTGTTGCGTTGTACAATGTCATGTTATGTTGAACAATGTTACATTGCACGATGTCACATTGCATGATGGTGTCTTGCTACATTTGACTGTGTCCTGTTACGTTCTACGCTTTTATGTTGTATGATGTCCCCTCACGTTGTACGATGATGTCCTGTTATGTTGTACTATGTCACATTACGTCGCACACTGTTACGTTGCACCCTGTTACGTTGCACAATGATGTCCTGTTACGTTGCACGATGGGAGTCCTGTTACCTTGTTTGATGATGTTCCGTTGTACGATGATGTCCTGTGACGTTGTACGATGTTACGTTGCCTTGCACGATGGCGTCCTGCTACGTTGTTTGATGATGTCCTGTTGCGTTGTACGATGTCATGTTATGTTGAACAATGTTACGTTGCATGATGTTACATTGCATGATGGTGTCTTGTTACATTTGACCATGTCCTGTTACGTTCTACGCTGTTATGTTGCATGATGTCCCCTCACGTTGTAGGATGACGTCCTGTTACGTTGTACGATGTCACGTTACGTTGCACCCTGTTACGTTGCACGATGGCGTCCTGTTACCTTGTTTGATGATGTCCCGTTACGTTGTACGATGATGTCCTGTTACATTGTGCGATGTTACGTTGCGTTGCACGATGGCGTCCTGTTACCTTGTTTGATGATGTCCCGTTACGTTGTACGATGATGTCCTGTTACATTGTGCGATGTTACGTTGCGTTGCACGATGGCGTCCTGTTACATTGTTTGATGATGTCCTGTTGCGTTGTACGATGTCATGTTATGTTGAACAATGTTACATTGCATAACGGCGTCTCGCTACATTTGACCATGTCTTGTTACGTTCTACGCTGTTATGTTGCATGATGTCCCCTCACGTTGTACGATGACGTCCTGTTACGTTGTACGATGTCACGTTACGTTGCACCCTGTTACGTTGCATGATGGCAGTCTTGTTACCTTGTTTGATGATGTCCCGTTACGTTGTACGATGATGTCCTGTTACATTGTGCGATGTTACGTTGCGTTGCACGATGGCGTCCTGTTACCTTGTTTGATGATGTCCTGTTGCTTTGTACGATGTCATGTTATGTTGAACAATGTTACATTGCATAACGGCGTCTCGCTACATTTGACCATGTCTTGTTACGTTCTACGCTGTTATGTTGCATGATGTCCCCTCACGTTGTACGATGACGTCCTGTTATGTTGTACGATGTCACGTTACGTTGCACCCTGTTACATTGCATGATGGCAGTCTTGTTACCTTGTTTGATGATGTCCCGTTACGTTGTACAATGATGTCCTGTTACATTGTGCGATGTTACGTTGCGTTGCACGATGGCGTCCTGTTACCTTGTTTGATGATGTCCTGTTGCGTTGTACGATGTCATGTTATGTTGAACAATGTTACATTGCATAACGGCGTCTCGCTACATTTGACCATGTCTTGTTACGTTCTACGCTGTTATGTTGCATGATGTCCCCTCACGTTGTACGATGACGTCCTGTTACGTTGTACGATGTCACGTTACGTTGCACCCTGTTACGTTGCATGATGGCAGTCTTGTTACCTTGTTTGATGATGTCCCGTTACGTTGTACGATGATGTCCTGTTACATTGTGCGATGTTACGTTGCGTTGCACGATGGCGTCCTGTTACATTGTTTGATGATGTCCTGTTGCGTTGTACGATGTCATGTTATGTTGAACAATGTTACATTGCATAACGGTGTCTTGCTACATTTGACCATGTCTTGTTACGTTCTACGCTGTTATGTTGCATGAAGTCCCCTCACGTTGTACGATGACGTCGTTACGTTGTACGATGTCACGTTACGTTGCACCCTGTTACGTTGCATGATGGCAGTCTTGTTACCTTGTTTGATGATGTCCCGTTACGTTGTATGATGATGTCCTGTTACATTGTGCGATGTTACGTTGCGTTGCACGGTGGCGTCCTGTTACGTTGTTTGATGATGTCCTGTTGCGTTGTACGATGTCATGTTATGTTGAACAATGTTACATTGCATGACGGTGTCTTGCTACATTTGACCATGTCTTGTTACGTTCTACGCTGTTATGTTGCATGATGTCCCCTCACGTTGTACGATGACGTCCTGTTACGTTGTACGATGTCACGTTACGTTGCACCCTGTTACGTTGCATGATGGCAGTCTTGTTACCTTGTTTGATGATGTCCCGTTACGTTGTACGATGATGTCCTGTTACATTGTGCGATGTTACGTTGCGTTGCACAGTGGCGTCCTGCTACGTTGTTTGATGATGTCCTGTTGCGTTGTACGATGTCATGTTATGTTGAACAATGTTACATTGCATAACGGCGTCTCGCTACATTTGACCATGTCTTGTTACGTTCTACGCTGTTATGTTGCATGATGTCCCCTCACGTTGTACGATGACGTCCTGTTACGTTGTACGATGTCACGTTACGTTGCACCCTGTTACGTTGCATGATGGCAGTCTTGTTACCTTGTTTGATGATGTCCTGTTACATTGTGCGATGTTACGTTGCGTTGCACGATGGCGTCCTGTTACATTGTTTGATGATGTCCTGTTGCGTTGTACGATGTCATGTTATGTTGAACAATGTTACATTGCATAACGGCGTCTCGCTACATTTGACCATGTCTTGTTACGTTCTACGCTGTTATGTTGCATGATGTCCCCTCACGTTGTACGATGACGTCCTGTTACGTTGTACGATGTCACGTTACGTTGCATGATGGCAGTCTTGTTACCTTGTTTGATGATGTCCCGTTACGTTGTACGATGATGTCTTGTTACATTGTGCGATGTTACGTTGCGTTGCACAGTGGCGTCCTGCTACGTTGTTTGATGATGTCCTGTTGCGTTGTACGATGTCATGTTATGTTGAACAATGTTACATTGCATAACGGCGTCTCGCTACATTTGACCATGTCCTGTTACGTTTTACGCTGTTATGTTGCATGATGTCCCCTCACGTTGTAGGATGACGTCCTGTTACGTTGTACGATGTCACGTTACGTTGCACCCTGTTACGTTGCATGATGGCAGTCTTGTTACCTTGTTTGATGATGTCCCGTTACGTTATACGATGATGTCCTGTTACATTGTGCGATGTTACGTTGCGTTGCACGATGGCGTCCTGTTACATTGTTTGATGATGTCCTGTTGCGTTGTACGATGTCATGTTATGTTGAACAATGTTACATTGCATGACGGCGTCTCGCTACATTTGACCATGTCTTGTTACGTTCTACGCTGTTATGTTGCATGATGTCCCCTCACGTTGTACGATGACGTCCTGTTACGTTGTACGATGTCACGTTACGTTGCACCCTGTTACGTTGCACGATGGCAGTCCTGTTACCTTGTTTGATGATGTCCCGTTACGTTGTACGATGATGTCCTGTTACATTGTGCGATGTTACGTTGCGTTGCACGATGGCGTCCTGTTACATTGTTTGATGATGTCCTGTTGCGTTGTACGATGTCATGTTATGTTGAACAATGTTACATTGCATAACGGCGTCTCGCTACATTTGACCATGTCTTGTTACGTTCTACGCTGTTATGTTGCATGATGTCCCCTCACGTTGTACGATGACGTCCTGTTACGTTGTACGATGTCACGTTACGTTGCACCCTGTTACGTTGCACGATGGGAGTCCTGTTACCTTGTTTGATGATGTCCCGTTACGTTGTACGATGATGTCCTGTTACATTGTGCGATGTTACGTTGCATTGCACGATGGCGTCCTGTTACATTGTTTGATGATGTCCTGTTGCGTTGTACGATGTCATGTTATGTTGAACAATGTTACATTGCATAACGGCGTCTCGCTACATTTGACCATGTCTTGTTACGTTCTACGCTGTTATGTTGCATGATGTCCCCTCACGTTGTACGATGACGTCCTGTTACGTTGTACGATGTCACGTTACGTTGCACCCTGTTACGTTGCATGATGGCAGTCTTGTTACCTTGTTTGATGATGTCCCGTTACGTTGTACGATGATGTCCTGTTACATTGTGCGATGTCATGTTATGTTGAACAATGTTACATTGCATAACGGCGTCTCGCTACATTTGACCATGTCTTGTTACGTTCTACGCTGTTATGTTGCATGATGTCCCCTCACGTTGTACGATGACGTCCTGTTACGTTGTACGATGTCACGTTACGTTGCACCCTGTTACGTTGCATGATGGCAGTCTTGTTACCTTGTTTGATGATGTCCCGTTACGTTGTACGATGACGTCCTGTTATGTTGTACGATGTCACGTTACGTTGCACCCTGTTACGTTGCACGATGGGAGTCCTGTTACCTTGTTTGATGATGTCCCGTTACGTTGTACGATGATGTCTTGTTACATTGTGCGATGTTACGTTGCGTTGCACGATGGCGTCCTGTTATGTTGTTTGATTATGTCCTGTTGCGTTGTACGATGTCATGTTATGTTGAACAATGTTACATTGCATGACGGTGTCTCGCTACATTTGACCATGTCCTGTTACGTTTTACGCTGTTATGTTGCATGACGTCCCCTCACGTTGTACGATGACGTCCTGTTACGTTCTACGATGTCACGTTACGTTGCACCATGTTACGTCACATGGTGATGTCCTGTTACATTGCACGATGTCACGTTACGTTGCACCATGTTACGTGGCACGATGACGTCCTGTTACATTGTACGATGTCACATTACGTTGCACCATGTTACGTGGCACGATGATGTCCTGTTACGTTGTACGATGTTACGTTACATTGCACGATGGGAGCCATGTTACGTTGTTTGATGATGTTCTGTTAAGATCGGGTGTCCTCATTGTCCTGCAAAAAAGCCAACTTCCCGACCGCATACCAACACTGCCGAGTGTCCTCGCCAGGTAACGAGTCATCACAGTCGACAAGTTACAAGCCAGCGGAAAAGTCCAGCAGGTGTTTTTGTGTCAGGTGGCGTTTCTGACTTGCAATGCGTTGGCAAGCATCACTCGCAAGGAGAGTTGAACTGTACGTGGAGGCGAGGAGCGTCCCGGTCGTCCCCGTCTGTCTTCATGCTGGTCGTCCAGCAGAGGTCAGTGACGGTCCTTCGGAGTGTTGAGTCACGTTTAAAACTCACCTTGTTTATGTCAGCACTAGAGACTACTGTCGCGTCTACAAGGACATCAGGGATACGAAGGTCACCAAGGTCTTACACTTCATCGACTACATGACCGCTGAGGTTCTGGAGCTGGTGGGCTCCAACTGCACCAAAGACGTCTTCACGGCGCACGCTCACAGCCTGTGTGAGTCGGAACCATTCCCTTCACCTTGTTAGCACGCAAGCTAGTAAGCTAGCAGAATGACACAACAACTATACACACCTAGAATAAAACAACTTGCACCGAGCCTAGTCTATAAAATTCGCTACACCTCCCTGATACCGAAGTACATGTCAAACTACTTCCATAACGTAAATGACCGCCATAACCACAACACCAGGGGGAGCTCCACAAACCATGTTGAACCCAGATTCCGATCTAACAAAGGTCTTAACTCATTCTCCTTCTATGCCACATCAATATGGAATGCACTCCCAACAGGTGTAAAAGAAAGGGCATCTCTATCCTCCTTCAAAACCGCACGAAAAGAACACCTCCAGGCAACTACAACCCTAGACTAACACCCTCCCCCCCCACCACATCCCACCTCCCCGGATTGTAAATAATTAAAAGTAAATAATCAAATGTATATACTTGTTCTTATGCTTTCTGAGCTCACTATGTTCACTGCTCGCTGTACATATCCTACCAAGTCAGACCTACACTGTTACAATGTCCATTTCTCAGATGATATACAGGTAAAAGCCAGTAAATTAGAATATTTTGAAAAACTTGATTTATTTCAGTAATTGCATTCAAAAGGTGTAACTTGTACATTATATTTATTCATTGCACACAGACTGATGCATTCAAATGTTTATTTCATTTAATTTTGATGATTTGAAGTGGCAACAAATGAAAATCCAAAATTCCGTGTGTCACAAAATTAGAATATTGTGTAAGGCTAATACAAAAAAGGGATTTTTAGAAATGTTGGCCAACTGAAAAGTATGAAAATGAAAAATATGAGCATGTACAATACTCAATACTTGGTTGGAGCTCCTTTTGCTTCAATTACTGCGTTAATGCGGCGTGGCATGGAGTCGATGAGTTTCTGGCACTGCTCAGGTGTTATGAGAGCCCAGGTTGCTCTGATAGTGGCCTTCAACTCTTCTGCGTTTTTGGGTCTGGCATTCTGCATCTTCCTTTTCACAATACCCCACAGATTTTCTATGGGGCTAAGGTCAGGGGAGTTGGCGGGCCAATTTAGAACAGAAATACCATGGTCCGTAAACCAGGCACGGATAGATTTTGCGCTGTGTGCAGGCGCCAAGTCCTGTTGGAACTTGAAATCTCCATCTCCATAGAGCAGGTCAGCAGCAGGAAGCATGAAGTGCTCTAAAACTTGCTGGTAGACGGCTGCGTTGACCCTGGATCTCAGGAAACAGAGTGGACCGACACCAGCTGGACTGCTGCTGAGTGGTCCAAAGTCATGTTTTCTGACGAAAGCAAATTTTGCATTTCCTTTGGAAATCGAGGTCCCAGAGTCTGGAGGAAGACAGGAGAGGCACAGGATCCACGTTGCCTGAAGTCTAGTGTAAAGTTTCCACCATCAGTGATGGTTTGGGGTGCCATGTCATCTGCTGGTGTCGGTCCACTCTGTTTCCTGAGATCCAGGGTCAACGCAGCCGTCTACCAGCAAGTTTTAGAGCACTTCATGCTTCCTGCTGCTGACCTGCTCTATGGAAATGGAGATTTCAAGTTCCAACAGGACTTGGCGCCTGCACACAGCGCAAAATCTACCCGTGCCTGGTTTACGGAACATGGTATTTCTGTTCTAAATTGGCCCGCCAACTCCCCTGACCTTAGCCCCATAGAAAATCTGTGGGGTATTGTGAAAAGGAAGATGCAGAATGCCAGACCCAAAAACGCAGAAGAGTTGAAGGCCACTATCAGAGCAACCTGGGCTCTCATAACACCTGAGCAGTGCCAGAAACTCATCGACTCCATGCCACGCCGCATTAACGCAGTAATTGAGGCAAAAGGAGCTCCAACTAAGTATTGAGTATTGTACATGCTCATATTTTTCATTTTCATACTTTTCAGTTGGCCAACATTTCTAAAAATCCCTTTTTTGTATTAGCCTTACACAATATTCTAATTTTGTGACACACGGAATTTTGGATTTTCATTTGTTGCCACTTCAAATCATCAAAATTAAATGAAATAAACATTTGAATGCATCAGTCTGTGTGCAATGAATAAATATAATGTACAAGTTACACCTTTTGAATGCAATTACTGAAATAAATCAAGTTTTTCAAAATATTCTAATTTACTGGCTTTTACCTGTAATTGTTGATGACTGAAGTCAACCAAACCTAACCCCCTCCACATCCCACCCCCCCCGGATTGTAAATAATGTAAATAATTCAATGTATATACTCTGATGATTAACTTGTGTGATGACTGTATTATGCTGATAGTATATATTTATACCATGAATTGATTAACGTGGACCCCGACTTAAACAAGTTGAAAAACTTATTCGGGTGTTGCCATTTAGTGGTCAATTGTACGGAATATGCATACTGGACAAACCTCCCGATTTTCCCGGGAGACTCCCGAATTTCAGTGCCCCTCCTGAAAAATCTCTCGGGGCAACCATTCTCCCGAATTTCTCCCCGAACGACAATATTGGGGCACTGCCTTTAGCGTCCTCTACAACCTATCGTCACGTCCGCTTTTCCTCCATACAGACAGCGTGCCGGCCCAGTCACATAATATATACGGCTTTTACACACACACAAGTGAATGCAAGGCGTACTTGATCAAAAGCCATGCAGGTCACACTGAGGTTGGCTGTATAAACAACTTTAACACTGTTACAAATATGCGCCACACTGTGAACCCACACCAAACAAGAATGACAAACACATTCCGGGAGAACATCCGCACCGTAACACAGCATAAACACAACAGAACAAATACCCAGAACCCCTTGCAGCACTAACTCTTCCGGGACTCTACAATATACACCCCCCCACCCCCTCTCCCGAATTTGGAGGTCTCAAGGTTGGCAAGTATGGGAATATGTATTGGTACTGTGCAATCTACTAATAAAAGTTTCAATCAATCAATCAAAAAGCTCGCTAACACAGACGCCCCCTTTCCTTCCACCTTGCAGTGCACTGCGGGCCGCCGCATCAAGTGACATTCAAGCGCCACTCGGAGAGCGTGGAGGTGCGGGTGGACTGGCCGGAGGAGGACGCCAAGAACGTGCGGTCGTTCTACGTGCAACACAAAACAGCCGGCGGCCGAACGCAGGAGCAGGTCGCTAGCAAAAGCTAATTAGTATAGGGCGGGGGTCGGCAACCTGCGGCTCTAGAGCCGCATGCGGCTCTTTAGCGCCGCCGTAGTGGCTCTCTGGAGCTTTTTCAAAAATGTATGAAAAATGGAAAAAGATGAGAGGAGGGGGAAAATATTTTTTGTTTTAGTATGTTTTCTGTAGGAGGACAAACATGACACAAACCTCCCTAATTGTTATACATCACACTGTTTATATTAAACATGCCTCACTGATTCTAGTATTTGGCGAGCGCCGTTTTGTCCTACTAATTTTGGCGGTCCTTGAACTCACCTTAGTTTGTTTACATCAGGGGTGCTCATTACGTCAATCGCGATCTACCGGTCGATCTCGGAGGGTGTGTCAGTCGATCACCAGCCAGGCATTAAAAAAATAGTCCTAAAAATGAGCGATCATAAATCTTCACTATGACGTCACTTTCGTCACTTGATTGACATTCACGGCACCCGAGGGTCTTCTGAGATGACGCTGGCTGCTGCCAGCTCATTAAAATTACCGACTGGAAGGCGAGAAACACTTTATTTCAACAGACTCTGGCGCCGTACCTGTCGTCAAAACTCCAAAGACCGACTGCACAGTTGCACAATAAAAGCTATGCTTCATCCTGCCTGCGCTACCAAAATAAGAGTCTCAGAAAGCTGGCGTGCACAAGCTAGCAAGCTACGGAGTTTGCCGACAATGTATTTCTTGTTAAGTGTATACAAAGGAGTACGGAAGCTGGACAAATAAGATGCCAAAAACCAACCACTTTCATGTGGTATTGGACAGAAAGGAGGACTTTTTTTCTCCTCCATTCGAAAATGCGGACATTATCATCACCACTGTCTGATTCCAATCAATGCAAGTCATCACAATCAGGTAATACACCAACTTATATTCTTGTCTTCATGAAAGAAAGGAATCTATATGTGTTAAACATGCTTGTATTATCTTTAACCACCTTTAAGTTGTTAACAATATTAACTACTATATGTGTTAAACATGCTTGTATTATCTTTAACCACCTTTAAGTTGTTAACAATATTAACTATATGTGTTAAACATGCTTGTATTATCTTTAACCACCTTTAAGTTGTTAACAATATTAACTATATGTGTTAAACATGCTTGCATTATCTTTAAACACCTTTAATGTATTAACAATATTAACTATATGTGTTAAACATGCTTGTATTATCTTTAACCACCTTTAAGTTGTTAACAATATTAACTATATGTGTTAAACATGCTTGTTATATCTTTAACCACCTTTAAGTTGTTAACAATATTAACTATTTGTGTTAAACATGCTTGTATTATTTTTAACCACCTTTAACTTGTTAACAATATTAACTATATGTGTTAAACATGCTTGCATTATCTTTAAACACCTTTAATGTATTAACAATATGTGTTAAACATGCTTGTATTATCTTTAACCACCTTTAAGTTGTTAACAATATTAACTATATGTGTTAAACATGCTTGCATTATCTTTAAACACCTTTAATGTATTAACAATATTAACTATATGTGTTAAACATGCTTGTATTATCTTTAACCACCTTTAAGTTGTTAACAATATTAACTATATGTGTTAAACATGCTTGTTATATCTTTAACCACCTTTAAGTTAACAATATTAACTATTTGTGTTAAACATGCTTGTATTATTTTTAACCACCTTTAACTTGTTAACAATATTAACTATATGTGTTAAACATGCTTGCATTATCTTTAAACACCTTTAATGTATTAACAATATTAACTATATGTGTTAAACATGCTTGTATTATCTTTAACCACCTTTAAGTTGTTAACAATATTAACTATTTGTGTTATAAATAAAGTTGATTTGATTTGATTAAACATGCTTGTATTATTTTTAACCACCTTTAACTTGTTAACAATATTAACTATATGTGTTAAACATGCTTGCATTATCTTTAAACACCTTTAATGTATTAACAATATTAACTATATGTGTTAAACATGCTTGTATTATTTTTAACCACCTTTAACTTGTTAACAATATTAACTATATGTGTTAAACATGCTTGCATTATCTTTAAACACCTTTAATGTATTAACAATATTAACTATATGTGTTAAACATGCTTGCATTATCTTTAAACACCTTTAATGTATTAACAATATTAACTATATGTGTTAAACATGCTTGTATTATCTTTAACCACCTTTAAGTTGTTAACAATATTAACTATATGTGTTAAACATGCTTGTTATATCTTTAACCACCTTTAAGTTGTTAACAATATTAACTATTTGTGTTAAACATGCTTGTATTATTTTTAACCACCTTTAACTTGTTAACAATATTAACTATATGTGTTAAACATGCTTGCATTATCATTAAACACCTTTAATGTATTAACAATATTAACTATATGTGTTAAACATGCTTGCATTATCATTAAACACCTTTAACTTGTTAACAAAAACAAATATTAATAAGTATAAGTAAATATAAATGATATATATGAATGAGGTAGATCCCCACGACTTGATCAATTGAAAAGTAGCTCGCCTGCAGAAAAAGTGTGAGCACCCCTGGTTTACATACATAACTTTCTCCGACTTCCCAGGACGTGTTTTATCCTTTTTCTGTCTCATTTTGTCCACCAAACTTTTAAGTTTGGGCATGAATGCACAAAGGTGAGTTTTGTCGATGTTATTGACTTGTGTGGAGTGCTAATCAGACATATTTGGTCACTGCATGACTGCAAGCTAATCGATGCTAACATGCTATTTAAAAGTTAAAGTTAAAGTTAAAGTACCAATGATTGTCACACACACACACGAGGTGTGGCGAAATTATTCTCTGCATTTGACCCATCACCCTTGATCACCCCCTGGGAGGTGAGGGGAGCAGTGAGCAGCAGCGGTGGCCACGCCCGGGAATCATTTTTGGTGATTTAACCCCCAATTCCAACCCTTGATGCGGAGTGTCAAGCAGGGAGGTAATGGGTTATGTACATTTGTAGCTACATTTGAGGTCATTTAGTTTCCTTTAAGTCCTCTTAATTCAATGTATATCTCATGACACACTATCTGTATGTAATATGGCTTTTAATTTTTTGCGGCTCCAGACAAATGTGTTTTTGTATTTTTGGTCCAATATGGCTCTCTCAACATTTTGGGTTGCCGACCCCTGGTATAGGGAATGACTTTAAATGATTTTATGTGAATACTTTTTTAAACTAATCCTACTTCCAAAACAAGTACTTAGCTGACATAATTCAGTTTTCTCCTGAGGCCTCAACGGGTTTTCTAAACATAGTTTTTTGTGTGTGCTGCGGTAAATCAGCTTCCTCTTCCTCGCACTTATCTTCATCGCATGCGTCTTCAGGAAATCAACGCACGTGTGTTTCAGGTGTGCCGTGGGAGTGCCGCCGTGTGTCAGATGGCTCCCGTGAACGCGTCGGAGGCGTACCAGGTTCAGGTGCGATGTGAGAAAAGCGACAGGTGCTCTCAGTGTCCGTGGAGCGACGTCTACGCGCTGCCAGCAGGTCCACTTTCCTGTCTTTCTTTCGCGTCCTTGTCGTATAAACGCCACTCAAAGTCTCTTGGGCCTTCAGAACTGACCCGTCCGCCCGTCATTGTACGTGTGGACCAAAAGATGTCTGACAGACCGGGACAGAGGACGCTCTCGCTGGCGTGGACGGTATTTTTCCTCTTATAGACTGTATTTGCATATACTTTGTACATTTTTGTCACTTAAATCCATCTTTTTCTTTGCATAAGCTTTTTATTAATAGTAATGACATGAATAATAATATATACATAAGTCGACAATATCATTAATAATTAAAGCTGCAAGCAGCGTTGGTCGGGCCCGCGTATTTGGCAGGTGCTAGTCCTAAGTGTCCCAATACTTTTGTGTACTTTTAGTCTGAAGTGTCCCAAGAGTTTTGTCTAGTGTACCTACCTTGTCTGCATTGTGTGGGCATGTTGGTTATTCCTGCTTTTGAGCAGCCATCTTAAAAAAACAGCACCGCAGCAGCATCAGCGCAGCGGGTCTTTGAAGGGTCATAAAATCAAAACCGGAGCAGGTATTAAAAATCCCATCTATACTTTTAATCACAAGGGTTTTATCTCTCACCTGTGTTAGTTTGAAGGCGAAACGACAAACGCGCTCAGAGGAGATAGATTTTGAAGAAAGGTGACCGGTTTTTACAAAAATGTTGTTTTGAAGGGGGAATAGCAAACTTCCTGTTGATTTTTGCTGGGGGTTGTCAATTTATGAAATGTAGGTCCAAGTGAGACCTACATAGAGGTTTTCGTTTCATGTCTTTCCGACCTTCCCAGTGGGAGTTACAGGCAGTTTTGTATTTTTTTCTTCCGAGGAGCAGTTTTTTCTCCGTTTTATTCAAAAATTGCTCTAGAGCGCAATTTTTGAATTTGGGGTTAGGTTTTTTTATTAGATCACAGTTTTTGCCAGTCCTGATGTGTGCGTTCAGTTTGGTGAGTTTTGAAGCATGTTAAGGGGGTCAAATTGCAGCTGAAAGAGGCAAAAGTGACTGTTTTTAGTACTTTTTTGTCTTGAAGGGGGAATTGCCAACTTCCTGTTGATTTTAGCCCGAGGATATACAATTGTGAAATGTAGATCTAAGTCACACCTACATAAAGGTTTTTGTTTCATGTTTCTCCGACCTTCCTAGTGGGAGTTACAGGCAGCGTAGTTTTTTCTTCTTCCTAGGGGGCGCTAGAGCGCAATTTTGGGTTTTGGGGTTAGGTTTTTTTATTAAAAGGCAATTTTCGCAGGTCCTGATGTGTGGGTCAAATATGGTGAGTTTTGAAGCATGTTAAGTGGGTCAAATTAGTGCTCAAAGAGGCGGCGGAAGAAGAAAGAAAGAATAATTAAAGCTGCAAGCAGCGTTGGTCGGGCCCGCGTATTTGGCAGGTGCTAGTCCTAAGTGTCCCAAGACTTTTGTCTACTTTTAGTCTGAAGTGTCCCAAGACTTTTGTCTAGTGTACCTACCTTGTCTGCATTGTGTGGGCACGTTGGTGCTTCCTGCTTTTGAGCAGCCATCTTAAAAAAACAGCACCGCAGGAGCATCAGTGCAGCGGGTCTTTGAAGGGTCATAAAATCAAAACCGGAGCAGGTATCACAAAACGGTTCTGTTATTCTATGCACAAGGGTTTAATCTCACTCCTGTGTTATTTTGAAGGCGAAAGGACAAACGCGCTCAGAGGAGATAGTTTTTGAAGGAAGGTGACCGGTTTTAACAAAAAAATAGTTTTGAAGGGGGAATAGCAAACATCCTGTTGATTTTTGCTGGGGGTTGTCAATTAATGAAATGTACGGAGAGGTTTTTGTTTCATGTCTGTGGGACCTTCCCAGTGGGAGTTACAGGCAGTTTTGTCTTTTTTTTCTTCCGAGGAGCAGTTTTTTGTCAGTTTTATTAAAAAATTGCTGTAGAGCACAATTTTTAGATTTGGGGTTAGGTTTTTTCATTAGATCACAGTTTTAGCCAGTCCTGATGTGTGTGTTCAGTTCGGTGAGTTTTGAAGCATGTTAAGGGGGTCAAATTACAGCTGAAAGATGCAAAAGTGACTGTTTTTAGTACTTTTTAGTCTTGAAGGGGGAATTGCCAACCTCCTGTTGATTTTAGCCCAAGAATGTACCATTATGAAAGTTAGGTCTGAGTCAGACCTACATAGAGAATTTTGTTTCATGTTTTTCCGACCTTCGTAGTGGGAGTTACAGGCAGTCTAGTTTTTTTTTTTCCTAGGGGGCGCTAGAGCGCAATCTTGAGTTTTGAGGTTTGGTTTTTTGATAAAAAGTTTTGCCATAAATTACTGATGTGTGTGTAAAATTTGGTGAGTTTTGAAGCATGTTAAGGGGGTGAAAGTAGTGCGCAAAGCTGCGGAAGAATAATAAATAATAATAATAATAAAACGGACGAAAAACAATAGGTCCTTATGTCCCATTGCATAAGGACTCCCTGTGGGAGTCCTTTTGCAATGGGCCGTGCGGGCCCTAATAAAACCTTAGAATAACAATAGGTCCTTATGTCCCATTGCATAAGGACTCCCTGTGGGAGTCCTTATGCAATGGGCCATGCGGGCCCTAATAACAATAATGCTATCAACAATAATAGTAATATTAATGATCATATGATGAAATAACATTAGAGGAACTATTACAGCGTGTAAGTGGGATAAAACAAACAACATGTTTACTTGACCCACTTCCTGGGAAACTTATCAAGGAGCTTTTTGTATTATTAGTGCTAAATATTATAAACTTATCACTTTCCTCTGGCACTGTTCCCCTAGCATTCAAGAAAGCGGTTATTCATCCTCTGCTCAAAAGACCTAACCTTGATCCTGACCTCATGGTAAACTACCGACCGGTGTCCCACCTTCCCTTTATTTCGAAAATCCTCGAAAAAATTGTCGCACAGCAGCTAAATGAACACTTAGTGTCTAACAATCTCTGTGAACCTTTTCAATCCGGTTTCAGGGCAAATCACTCTACGGAGACAGCCCTCGCAAAAATGACTAATGATCTACTGCTAACGATGGATTCTGATGCGTCATCTATGTTGCTGCTTCTTGATCTTAGCGCTGCTTTCGATAACGTCGATCATAATATTTTATTAGAGCGTATCAAAACACGTATTGGTATGTCAGACTTAGCTTTGTCGTGGTTTAACTCTTATCTTACTGACAGGATGCAATGCGTCTCCCATAATAATGTGACCTCGGACTATGTTAAGGTAACGTGCAGAGTTCCTCAGGGTTCGGTTCTTGGCCCTGCACTCTTTAGTATTTACATGCCGCCGCTAGGCGACATCATACGCAAATACGGTGTTAGCTTTCATTGTTATGCTGATGACAGCCAACTCTACATGCCCCTAAAGCTGACCAACACGCCGGATTGTAGTCAGCTGGAGGCGTGTCTTAATGAAATTAAACAATGGATGTCCGCTAACTTCTTGCAACTCAACGCCAAGAAAACAGAAATGCTGATTATCGGTCCTGCTAAACACCGACATTTATTTAATAATACCACCTTAACATTTGACAACCAAACAATTACACAAGGAGAATCAGTAAAGAATCTGGGTATTATCTTCCACCCAACTCTCTCGTTTGAATCACACATTAAGAGTGTTACTAAAACGGCCTTCTTTCATCTCCGTAATATCGCTAAAATTCGTTCTATTTTATCCACTAGCGACGCCGAGATCATTATTCATGCGTTCGTTACGTCTCGTCTCGACTACTGTAACGTATTATTTTCGGGTCTCCCTATGTCTAGCATTAAAAAATTACAGTTGGTACAAAATGCGGCTGCTAGACTTTTGACAAGAACAAGAAAGTTTGATCATATTACGCCTATACTGGCTCACCTGCACTGGCTTCCTGTGCACTTAAGAAGTGACTTTAAGGTTTTACTACTTACGTATAAAATACTACACGGTCTAGCTCCGTCCTATCTTGTCGATTGCATTGTACCATATGTCCCGGCAAGAAATCTGCGTTCAAAGAACTCCGGCTTATTAGTGATTCCCAGAGCCCAAAAAAAGTCTGCGGGCTATAGAGCGTTTTCTATTCGGGCTCCAGTACTATGGAATGCCCTCCCGGTAACAATTAGAGATGCTACCTCAGTACAAGCATTTAAGTCCCATCTTAAAACTCATTTGTATACTCTAGCCTTTAAATAGCCCCCCTGTTAGACCAGTTGATCTGCCGTTTCTTTTCTTTTCTCCTCTGCTCCCCTTTTCCTTGAGGGGGTGGGGGGCACAGGTCCGGTGGCCATGGATGAAGTGCTGGCTGTCCAGAGTCGGGACCCGGGGTGGACCGCTCGCCTGTGCATCGGCAGGGAACATCTCTGCGCTGCTGACCCGTCTCCGCTCGGGATGGTGTCCTGCTGGCCCCACTATGGACTGGACTCTTACTATTATGTTGGATCCACTATGGACTGGACTCTCACAATATTATGTCAGACCCACTCGACATCCATTGCTTTCGGTCTCCCTAGAGGGGGGGGGTTACCCACATATGCGGTCCTCTCCAAGGTTTCTCATAGTCATTCACATCGACGTCCCACTGGGGTGAGTTTTTCCTTGCCCGTATGTGGGCTTTGTACCGAGGATGTCGTTGTGGCTTGTGCAGCCCTTTGAGACACTTGTGATTTAGGGCTATATAAATAAAGATTGATTGATTGATTGATTGATATGAACATCAATATTATTAACAGTAATAATACTCATTATTAATAATAACAATAATAGTGAAGTGAAGTGAATTATATTTATATAGCGCTTTTTCTCGAGAGACTCAAAGCGCTTCACATAGTGCAGGGGTCGGCAACCTTTACCAGTCAAAGAGCCATTTTGACCAGTTTCACAAATTATAGAAAACAATGGGAGCCGCAAATATGTTTTGAAATCTTAAATGAATTAACACTGCATGCAAAGGTTTTTCTTTGCTTTGTGCTACGCATAAACCAGGGGTCTCAGATACGCTGCCCACACCTTTGTTTTGAATTTGACAGCTGGTGCAGCACGCGGGTTTAAATTGATGGCGCTTGTCAGCGTCATGCGTGCCGTGATGGTACAGCATATAGCACCCACCACAACTAACGGGCCTGATCAGCCTTATGTTGTAAAGAGATTCCGCTTGCACACGTAGGTGACAGCAAGGCATACTTGGTCAACAACCACACAGGTTACACTGACGGTGGCGGTATAAAAAAAACTTTAACATTTTACTAATAATGCGCCACACTGTGAACCCACACCAAACAAGAATGACAAACACATTTCGGGAGAACATCTGCACCGTAACACAACATAAACACAACAGGACAAATACCCAGAATCCCATGCAGCCCTAACTCTTCCGGGATACATTATACACCCCCGCCCACCTCAACCGACGCACAGAGGGGGGGGTGTTGATGTGTGAGGGAGCAGGGTTGGGGAGGGGGCGGGGTTTGGTGGTAGCAGGGGTGTATAATGTAGCCCGGAAGAGTCAGGGCTGCATGGGATTCTGGGTGTTTGTTCTGTTGTGTTTATGTTGTGTTAAGGTGCAGATGTTCTCCCGAAATGTGTTGGTCATTCTTGTTTGGTTTTGGTTCAAAGTGTGGCGCATTATTAGTAAGAGTGTTAAAGTTGTTTTATGTCGTCACCGTCAGTGTAACCTGTCTGGCTGTTGACCAAGTATGCTTTGCTGTCACCTACGTGAGCAAGTTGAAGATGTATACTGTATAACAAGTGATAGGCTGGCATGCTGTTGATACAGATTGTAGAGGGCGCCAAACCTTGTACCATCATGGCACGCCCTTATTACAGCTGTAAGGGTAAAAATTGGTGAATATTAATCCCGGGAGTTTTCTGCTAGAGGCACTGAAATCTGGAAGTCTCACGGGAATATTGGGGGGGTTCAGCAAGTAAGCTGCTGAGCCGCATCAGAGTGATCAAAGAGCCGCATGCGGCTCCGGAGCCGCGGGTTGCCGACCCCTGGAACCCATCATCTACATCAGGGGTCACCACCCTTTTTGAAACCAAGAGCTACTTCTTGGGTACTGATTAATGCGAAGGGCTACCAGTTTGATACACACTTAAATAAATTGCCAGAAATAGCCAATTTGCTCAATTTACCTTTAACTCTATGTTATTATTAATAATTAATGATATTTATCTTTGTGGAAACACTGATCATCTTAATTTCTCACAATAAATATATATAGAAACAGATAAATATCAATATGCAACACTTTATTTTTATATTTTCTCTAAATGCACATTTTTCAAATTGAACATTCTCAAATGATGACTTCTAAGACAGTCTTGTGAAATCCCAATATCCCATTTTAACTAGCTAGCCACTAACATTTTTATAAAAGAGGAGAAAACACGAAAAAAATGAAAATAACATTTTGAAACATAGTTTATCTTCAATTTCGACTCTTTAAAATTCAAAATTCAACCGAAAAAAAGAAGAGGAAAAACTAGCTAATTCAAATCTTTTTGAAAAAATTTAAAAAATAATTTATGGAACATCATTAGTAATTTTTCCTGATTAAGATTCATTTTAGAATTTTGATGACATGTTTTAAATAGGTTAAAATCAAATCTGCACTTTGTTAGAATATACAGTATAACAAATTGGACCAAGCTATATTTCTAACAAAGACAAATCATTATTTCTTCTAGATTTTCCAGAACAAAAATTTTAAAAGAAATTCAAAAGACTTTGAAATAAGATTTAAATTTGATTCTACAGATTTTCTAGATTTGCCAGAATAACTTTTTTGAATTTTAATCATAATAAGTTTGAAGAAATATTTCACAAATATTCTTCGTGGAAAAAAACAGAAGCTAAAATGAAGAATTAAATTAAATTGTATTTATTATTTTTTACAATAAAAAAAATTAATTTACTTGAACATTGATTTAAATTGTCAGGAAAGAAGAGGAAGGAATTTAAAAGGTAAAAAGGTATTTGTGTTTAAAAATCCTAAAATCATTTTTAAGGTTGTATTTGTTCTCTAAAATTGTCTTTCTGAAAGTTATAAGCAAAGTAAAAAAATAAATGCATTTATTTAAACAAGTGAAGACCAAGTCTTTAAAATATTTTCTTGGATTTTCAAATTCTATTTGAGTTTTGTTTCTCTTAGAATTAAAAATGTCGAGCAAAGCGAGACCAGCTTGCTAGTAAATAAATACAATTTAAAAAATAGAGGCAGCTCACTGGTAAGTGATGCTATTTGAGCTATTTTTAGAACAGGCCAGCGGGCGACTCATCTGGTCCTTACGGCTGACCTGGTGCCCGCGGGCACCGCGTTGGTGACCCCTGATCTACATCTTCAAGTTACATTTAAACCAGTGTGGATGGTAGAGGGTCTTGGCTTGGATGGCCGAAGCGGGAATCGCACCTGTAACCCTCAAGTTGCGAGCCACGATCTAGTCTCTAGGACACAAGGACTTGTCAGTTCTAGTCTCTAGTACTTTTTAGATCTTGTCCTTTGGACCGTAAGACTGGTTAGATCTAGTCCTTAGGACCCTAGGGTCAGATCTGGTCCCTACGACCTGAGGACTGGTCAGATTTAGTTCCTAGGACTGTCTGATATTATCCCCCGGACTGGTCAGTTATCTATAGGACTGGTCAGTTATACCTACAACTGGTCAGTTATCAACCCTAGGACTGGTCAGTTATCAGCCCTAGGACTGGTCAGTTATTATCCCTAGGACTGGTCAGTTATCAGCCCTGGGATTGGTCAGTTATCAGCCCTCGGACTATAGGACTGGTCAGTTATCAGCCCTAGGACTGGTAAGTTATCATCTCTCGGACTATGGGACTGGTCAGTTAACAGCCCCAGCCCTAGGACTGGTAAGTTATCATCTCTCGGACTATGGGACTGGTCAGTTAACAGCCCTAGGACTATGGGACTAGCAATATGTATTATTAATAATACTATTTAATATCATTAACTATATACAATAATAATGCTAATAATATCCATAATAATAATTATGATATAAATCAATATTATCAATATTAATCAATATTATATTTATTAAGAATAAAGTAATAATAATTATAATAGCAAAATTATTATCAGTAATGACACAAGTTAAAGTACCACTGATAGTCACACACACACACTAGGTGTGGTGAAATTTGTCCTCCGCATTTGACCCATCTCCTTGTTCACCACCTGGGAGGTGAGGGGAGCAGTGAGCAGCAGCGGTGGCCACGCCCGGGAATCATTTTTGGTGATTTAACCCCCAATTCCAACCCTTGATGCTGAGTGCCAAGCTGTGTCCCTTTTTTTTTTATAGTCTCTGGTATGACTCGGCCGGGGTTTGAACTCACAACCTACCAATCTCAGGGCAGGCCACTGAGTAGGTTATAGTCTAATACAAATACTATTTGTATTAGTCATAACAGTAATACAATTTTTAAAAAGTTAAATACCAGAAATATCATGTATTTGTTTTAATATTGTTAATAATAATAATATTAATAATTATAATATAATAAACAACAATAATACTACTAATAATATTTTAAACAATAAACAGTAGTAATTCTAGAAATATTATTGTTAAAACTCATTTGTATACTCTAGCCTTTAAATAGCCCCCCTGTTAGACCAGTTGATCTGCCGTTTCTTTTCTTTTCTCCTCTGCTCCCCTTTTCCTTGAGGGGGGGGGGCACAGGTCCGGTGGCCATGGATGAAGTGCTGGCTGTCCAGAGTCGGGACCCGGGGTGGACCGCTCGCCTGTGCATCGGCTGGGAACATCTCTACGCAGCTGACCCGTCTCCGCTCGGGATGGTGTCCTGCTGGCCCCACTATGGACTGGACTCTTACTATTATGTTGGATCCACTATGGACTGGACTCTCACAATATTATGTCAGACCCACTCGACATCCATTGCTTTCGGTCTACCCTAGAGGGGGGGGGTTACCCACATATGCGGTCCTCTCCAAGGTTTCTCATAGTCATTCACATCGACGTCCCACTGGGGTGAGTTTTTCCTTGCCCGTATGTGGGCTTTGTACCGAGGATGTCGTTGTGGCTTGTGCAGCCCTTTGAGACACTTGTGATTTAGGGCTATATAAATAAAGATTGATTGAGATTGATTGAACTATAATATAATAAACAATACTACTAATAATATGCATTATTAGTAATGATACAAATACTATTTGTATTACTTATATTAAATATTATAAACAATATTACGAGAAATATAAATATTATTATTGTTGATCATAACTATAATATAATTACACAATAAAAAACGTATTATAAACAATTTAACTAGGAATATGGTTGATAGTAGTAATAAATAATAAACAATAATATAAACAAAACTAGAAAAATATTGTTGATAGTAGTAATAAACAACATTATTAATGTTATAAACAAAACTATAAATAATATTGTTGTTGAACTTGATAGTAATAATGGTAATACATACTAATTATAAATACTAATATAGTAATAATGTCAATAATGATACTAGATTATGAATAGTTATAGTAAGAATATTATTAATATTGTTCTTAGTATTATCAATAAAAAAATATTAACCCAAAAATATGTTTCGTTATATTTTTAAAAAAAAGTTGTCAAATATTATTATTAGTAAAATTAACAACAACAATAATGATAATAAATAAAATAACCAATAAATACTTTTCAAAAGATGTCAAATGTTTGAATAAAACACGAGGAGCTGCTTGTCTTTCTACTGAGTTCCGACTGAAATGATCTTTGACCCCGTCAGTTCCCCGATGCTGAAGTGCACGACAGTTACAACGTGAGCGTGGCCAAGGCGTCGGGGGAGCTGCCGCGGGAAATGGTGACCCGCTCGCATCCTCACGTCACGCTGGTCCTCTCCTTCTCATCCTTCCACGTGGACGTCTTCGCCTTCAACAACGCCAGCGAGTCGCCCGCCGCCCGCGTAACGGTGCCGCCCAGAGTCGCCGGTCAGTGGCGGGCGACGTCTCACTTTAAGCGTTGTTTCGAAACGCTTCACTGCATTTCTTTTTCTCCGCTTCCGAGCTCAGGAGGCGACGGGATGCTGAACGTGAGCGTCCACAGCGACGCGTCTTTCACCGTCTTCTCCAGGGACGACCTGGTGGGCTCCAACGAGTGCTTCAGCGTGGAGTGGAGCTCCGAGGGACGCCCCGCGGCCTACAGGTCCATCTCTAAGGGCCCCAACAACTCCTGGACTTTGTCTCTCAGGCCAGGTTTGACTTCATGTCGCGGTTTGATGAGCATCGCGTGTGCCTCAGAGCGCCTGGAGGCGTACAGAAGATACGACGTCTGGCTGCACGTGCGACCCCAGCAGGCGCCGTGCAACCTGAAGCGCGTCAACAACAGCGAGGTCACCTACGCCGGCGCTCAGTTCTACTTCCTGGAAGGACGTGAGTCTCATTTTGCTCCTCAGAGGTGTCAAAGACTAAAAGGTGACTAAGAGCACTTTGCTGACGCTTTCAAGCTCCGCTGAGTGCGCCCGCCAACGTCAGCGTGGCCAACGTGACGCACGACGCCATGGAGCTGCGGTGGTCGTCCATCCCGCAGGAGGAGCTCAGAGGCTTCCTGCTGGGCTACGTTGTTCACTACATGGAGGACCAGCAGCAGGAGACAAGTAAGACCTCAAACTGAAGTATACTGCCTACACTGTGTACTTAGTTACCAGTGTTGGGTTGGTTACTGAAAACCAGTAACTAGTTACAGTTACTAGTTACTTTATTTCAAAAGTAACTCAGTTACTAACTCAGTTACTTACACCAAAAAGTAATGCGTTACTGTGAAAAGTAACTATTTAGTTACTTATATATATATATATATATATACAAACCCCGTTTCCATATGAGTTGGGAAATTGTGTTCAATGTAAATATAAACGGAATACAATGATTTGCAAATCATTTTCAACCCATATTCAGTTGAATATGCTACAAAGACAACATATTTGATGTTCAAACTGATAAACTTTCTTTTTTTTTTTTTGCAAATAATCATTAACTTTAGAATTTGATGCCAGCAACACGTGACAAAGAAGTTGGGAAAGGTGGCAATAAATACTGATAAAGTTGAGGAATGCTCATCAAACACTTATTTGGAACATCCCACAGGTGTGCAGGCTAAGTGGGAACAGGTGGGTGCCATGATTGGGTATAAAAGTAGATTCCATGAAATGCTCAGTCATTCACAAACTAGGATGGGGCGAGGGTCACCACTTTGTCAACAAATGCGTGAGCAAATTGTTGAACAGTTTAAGAAAAACCTTTCTCAACCAGCTATTGCAAGGAATTTAGGGATTTCACCATCTACGGTCCATAATATCATCAAAGGGTTCAAAGAATCTGGAGAATTCACTGTACATAAGCAGCTAAGCCCGTGACCTTCGATCCTTCAGGCTGTGCTGCATCAACAAGCGACATCAGTGTGTAAAGGATATCACCACATGGGCTCAGGAACACTTCAAAAACCCACTGTCAGTAACTACAGTTGGTCGCTACATCTGTAAGTGCAAGTTAAAACCCTCCTATGCAAGGCGAAAACCGTTTATCAACAACACCCAGAAACACCGCCGGCTTCGCTGGGCCTGAGCTCATCTAAGATGGACTGATACAAAGTGGAAAAGTGTTCTGTGGTCTGACGAGTCCACATTTCAAATTGTTTTTGGAAACAGTGGACGTCGTGTCCTCCGGACCAAAGAAGAAAAGAACCATCCGGATTGTTATAGGTGCAAAGTTGAAAAGCCAGCATCTGTGATGATATGGGGGTGTATTAGTGCCCAAGACATGGGTAACTTACACATCTGTGAAGGCACCATTAATGCTAAAAGGTACATACAGGTTTTGGAGCAACATATGTTGCCATCCAAGCAACGTTACCATGGACGCCCCTGCTTATTTCAGCAAAACAATACCAAGCCACGTGTTACATCAACGTGGCTTCATAGTAAAAGAGTGCGGGTACTAGACTGGCCTGCCTGTAGTCCAGACCTGTCTCCCATTGAAAATGTGTGGCGCATTATGAAGCCTAAAATACCACAACGGAGACCCCGGACTGTTGAACAACTTAAGCTGTACATCAAGCAAGAATGGGAAAGAATTCCACCTGAGAAGCTTAAAAAAATGTGTCTTCTCAGTTCCCAAACGTTTACAGAGTGTTGTTAAAAGGAAAGGCCATGTAACACAGTGGTGAATATGCCCTTTCCCAACTACTTTGGCACGGGTTGCAGCCATGAAATTCTAAGTTAATTATTATTTGCAAAAAAAAATAAATAAAGTTTATGAGTTTGAGCATCAAATATCTTGTCTTTGTAGCATATTCAACTGAATATGGGTTGAAAATGATTTGCAAATCATTGTATTCCGTTTATATCTACATCCAACACAATTTCCCAACTCATATGGAAACGGGGTTTGTATATATATATATATATTTATTTTTTTATTTTTTTTTAAGTCCCCCTTTAATGCCCTTTTAGCCTTCATTTCAGTACTATTATTGCACTGGAAAATAATACAATATGTTGATCATCTTGACATGCATTTGCATCACTGAACTCTGCTAAGCAATGTGGTCTACATACAACACACAAAGACAAAGATATGTTTCAAAGGGCCAATTTGTTTCAGGCCAGAACAAATTGACAAAACTATTTTAAATAGCTGCAACATAACATACATAAGTAACAAACAGCATAATAACAACATAGCTGTAAACCAAGGAAGGCACAGACTACATACACAAAGCCTAACCAGGCGTTTTTTCTCTCTCAAGGAATTCTGAAATAAAATCATGTCTGAAGCCCAGAACACTCTACACATTTCCCCAGTTTTAGTTTAGAGATAAGGAAAGATTGGCCTGGCCCACTAGCATCCCTCTTTGGGTTTGTGAACTTTATAGTCTATACATTTAGAAGTCTAGAATGAAAGAGCAACAGTACATAATAATAATAATAATACCTGGGATTTATATAGCGCTTTTCTAAGTACCCAAAGTCGCTTTACATGTAGAACCCATCATTCATTCACACCTGGTGGTGGTAAGTTACTTTCATAGACACAGCTGCCCTGGGGTAGACTGACGGAAACGTGGCTGCAATTTGCGCCAACGGCCCCTCCGACCACCACCTATCATTCATCATTCAATTCACCGGTGTGAGTGGCACCGGGGGCAAAGGGTGAAGGATACAACGGCAGCGATTTATTTTTTTTTGGATGGTAAGAGGCGGGGAGCGAACCTGCAACCCTCAGGTTTCTGGCACGGTTGCTCTACCCACTACGCCATGCCGCCCCATATATATAAGGGAATTGACAGAGTGTGTACCTTCAGTGCGCAGTGCCTCGTTAAAATCCAGCCGCTGTTGCTTAGGAGGTGAAGTGTGTCTTTCTTTACTAGCTTCGACGAAGCATGTTGCTTTTGTAGCTGTTTCAGCAGATTTGAATTGCTAGGATAGGATCTTTGATCCAAGACACAACTTACATTTAACTAAAATGTTCTTTTCTTTGTGGTCGACAAAAGAAAAGTAGTGAGAATATCTCCATGTTAAGAAACTCGGCTTCGGGCTTCGCCATGTCTTGTTAGTAAACAAAGACACGCCCCCTCCCACACACACACACACACACACACCGCGCCTCTTCCTTGTCGCCTCTTCCGCAGCGCTCCAATAAAACACACTCAGATCTTCTCAGTTTCTAGCCGATACTACATAAAACATAACGTAAAATAACGCAGTAACGCATCATGTAGTAACAGTAACTGAGTTACTGAATATAAAAAATAACGCGTTAGATTACTATTTACCGCCGAAATTAACGGCGTTACAGTATCGCGTTAGTCCCAACACTGTTAGTTACTGAGTGTGTTGTACTGTCGGCCATTACTCAAGTCACACACTTACCCAAAATAATCCCGATATTTAGCAATAACCTGCTGTCATTATTCCAATGTAGCCCCTCCCCTTTCGTTACGTAGCCAAGATGGCGACGATTGAGGGTACATCATTGCACACTCCCCATTTTGCCTGTTGCGAGTGCAGTGTACAGTGACAGTGTACTGAACTCAAAAGACTAAGTGTAAGTACACAACCGCAACACACTTTAGTCTCTTCCATGCATAAGTGTGGTACACTCGCTTACTTACACTCAGTCTCTTAAGTGCGTTTCGCTGGTGTACTTACACTTAGTCTCTTAAGTGTGTTACGTAAGTACTTACCCTTTTATATGAGTACACAAGTGCACTTAAGAGACTGAGTGTAAGTACACAAATGTAACGCACTAAAGAAACTAAATGTAAGTACACAAGTGTAATGCACATAAGAGACTAAGTGTAACACATCGATGCACTTAAGAGACTAGGTATAAGTAAGCAAGTGTAACACACTTATACACTTAAGAGACAAAATGCAAGAATACCGCACTTATGCATGTAAGAGACTATATATAAGTGCACTTAATGGACTAAGTTTAAGTACACAAGTGTAACGCACTTAAGAGACTAAGTGTTAGTATGCAGGAGTAACACACTTATGCACTTAAGAGACTAGGTATAAGTAAGTAAGCAAGTGTAACACACTTATGCACTTGAGAGACTAGGTAGCGTAAGTGTGTTAACACAAGTTAACACACTTACGCACTTAAGAGACTGAGTGTAAGTACACTCTCTCGCTGCAGTCAACCAAATTTTAAAACTGTCTGAATCACTTTATTTACAATAAATAAATCTATTATTGATTATTGACATTTACTAATCGATTTTATAATCGTCCATGTCCTAATTGTGATGCATCTAAAAATCTATTATTTCCCCCACCTCTACTTAACAGACTAAGTGTAAGTACGCAGGAGTAACACACTTATGCACTTAAAAGTAAGTAAGCAAGTGTAACACAGTTATACACTTAATAGACTAAGTGTAAGTACACAAGTGTAACGCACTTAAGAGACTAAGTTAAAGTACGCAGGAGTAACACACTTATGCACTTAAGAGACTAAGCGCTAGTCTACCGCACATATGCATGTAAGAGACTACAAATAGGTACCCAAGTCCACTTAAGAGACTACGTGTAAGTACACGAGTGTAACACACTTAAGGGACTAAGTGTAAGTACACAAGTGTAACGCACTCAAGAGACTAAGTGCAAGTACACAAGTGTAACGCACTTAAGAGACTAAGTGTAAGTACACAAGTATAACTCACTTAAGAGACTAAGTGTAAGTACACTAGTGTAACGCACTTAGGAGACTAAGTGTAAGTACACAAGTGTAACGCACGTAAGAGACTAAGTGAAAGTACACAAGTATAACTCACTTAAAAACTAAGTGTAAGTACGCAGGAGTAACACTTATGCACTGAAGAGACTAAGTACTGTATAAGAAAGCAAGCAAGTGTAACACAGTTATACACTTAAGAGACTAAGTGTAAGTACACAAGTGTAACGCACTTTAAAGACTAAGTGTATGTACGCAGGAGTAACACACTGATGCACTTAAGAGACTAAGCGCAAGTATACCGCACTTGCGCATGTTAGAGACTAAATCAAGCTAGTGTAACTTACTTATGCTCTCATAAGAGTAAGTGTAAGTGCATAAGTATAACACACTTACACATTTAGGAGACTAAGCATAAGTATGCACGTGCACTGCACTTATGCACTTAAGAGACTAAGTATAAGTAAGGATGCAAGTGTACTGCACTTATAGTTAAATATGATAACTTACAGTTATCACTCCGGTACTCTTGTCTTGTTCTGTATATTGTACAGTATTTTATATATTGTACAGGATTGCCTATTTGTATTGGATAGTAGTCTATTTATTTAAATTCTTAGTTTTATCTTTATTACTTCTTGTGTAATTTATCTTTATCCCATATTTGTTCCGACTACCGCACCTTAAATTGGAGTCCTTAATCTCTTTATAGGCAAATATAATGACAACTGAAGCTGCAAGCAGCGATGGACGGGACCGACTTTGACGGCACATAAAATCCAAACCGGAGCAGTAATTAAAACTCTTTGGTCAACTTTTAATCAGAAGGGTTCAATCTCTCTCCTGTGCTAGTTTGAAGCCGACACGACAAACGCGCTCAGAGGAGATAATGTTCGAAAAAAGGTGACCGGTTTTTACAAAACTTTTGTTTTGAAGGGGGAATTGCAAACTTCCTGTTGATTTTTGCTGGGGGTTGTCAATATATGAAATGTAGGTCTAAGTGAGACCTACATAGAGGTATTTGTTTCATGTCTCTAAGACATTCCTACTGGAAGTTACAGGCAGTTTTGTCTGAGTTTTCTTCCTAGGAGCAGTTGTGTCTGTGTTTTCTTCCTAGAGGGCGCTAGAGCGCAATTTGGAGTTTTGGGGTTTTTTTTGTTTTTTTTTATTAGATCTCAATTTCTGCCAGTCCTGATGTGTGTGTCCAGTTTGGTGAGTTTTGAAGCATGTTAAGGGGGTCAAATTACAGCTCAAAGCGGCAAAAGTGACTGTTTTTAGTAAACTTTTGTTTTGAAGGGGAAATTGCCAACTTCCTGTTGATTTTTGCTGAAGGATGTCAATGTATGAAATCTAGGTCAAAGTCAGACCTACATAGAGGTTTTTTTTTTCATTGCTCTACGACATTCCTACCGGAAGTTACAAGCAGTTTTGTTTGTGTTTTTTCCTAGGGGGCGCTAGAGCGCAGTTTTTTTTTATTAGATGACAATTTTCGCCAGTCCTGATGTGTGTGTCAAATATGGTGAGTTTTGAAGCATGTTAAGTGGGTCAAATTACAGCTCAAAGAGGTGGCGGAATAATAATAAAACCTTACAAATACAATAGGGTCCTCTGTCCCAAAGGGACATTGCGGTCCCTAATAAAGTCCATTCTATTCTATTCTATTTATGCATGTAAGAGACTAAGTGTAAGTACACAAGTGTAACACACTTATGCACTTTTTTTAAATTATAATGCCAAACATTGTATCATTTTTCTTTTTTAATGCATTCTAAGTCGTAAAATACGGCAAGTACGAGGTAGCTAACAATGCAGCTACTGGGAGTACACTATTCCGCCCATGAAACACTCTAAAAAACACCAACAATACTCCATTTACATCCCGTGACCTGAATATTAACCAAGTATTAGCAATATTGTTATTATAAGCGCTAACGCAGACAAACTATAGTTAGTGGCGCCTCTGAGCTGGTGAATGTGGGAGGGGGCGTGTCTTTGTTTACTAACAAGACATGGCGAAGCCCGAAGCCGAGTTTCTTAACATGGAGATATTCTCACTACTTTTCTTTTGTCGACCACAAAGAAAAGAACATTTTAGTTAAATGTAAGTTGTGACTTGGATCAAAGATCCTATCCTAGCAATTCAAATCTGCTGAAACAGCTACAAAAGCAACATGCTTCGTCGAAGCTAGTAAAGAAAGACACACTTCACCTCCTAAGCAACAGCGGCTGGATTTTAACGAGGCACTGCGCACTGAAGGTACACACTCTGTCAATTCCCTTATATATATGGGGCGGCATGGCGTAGTGGGTAGAGCAACCGTGCCAGAAACCTGAGGGTTGCAGGTTCGCTCCCCGCCTCTTACCATCCAAAAAAAAAAAAATCGCTGCCGTTGTGTCCTTCACCCTTTGCCCCCGGTGCCACTCACACCGGTGAATTGAATGATGAATGATAGGTGGTGGTTTATAAATCATGCCTCTCACCTGGACAGTAGAAGGTTGTGGACCTAAACCGAGAAGTTGGTCAATAATGACGTCAAACTTGTGTCGAATAATACAGAAAAAGTTGCTCATTTACGGCACTTTTTTTTCTTCTTTTAACCCTTCGTGAGGATTATGATTAATTCTTCATCTAAACGGGAAGATATAAACATCCCATCAGTCTGCATCCCAGAGAGAGCAGATATTGTGCAGTAAGTGATTGTTTTATTACGTTCGTATTTCTTGTTTGGCACTCAGCAATAGTGCGACATGATGCTATAGGATTTGTTTAAGCCGTATGCTTCAAATGATCAAAATACGTACAAACCCCAAAACCAGTGAAGTTGGCACGTTGTGTAAATGGTAAATAAAAACAGAATACAATGATTTGAAAATCCTTTTCAACCAATATTCTATTGAATAGACTGCAAAGACAAAATACTTAACGTTCGAACTGGAAAACTTTATTTTTTGCAAATATTAGCTCATTTGGAATTTGATGCCTGCAACATGTTTCAAAAGAGCTGGCACAAGTGGCAAAAAAGACTGAGAAAGTTGAGGAATGCTCATCGAACACTTATTTGGAACATCCCACAGGTGAACAGGCTAATTGGGAACAGGTGGGTGCCATGATTGGGTATAAAAGCAGCTTCCATGAAATGCTCAGTCAGTCGCAAACAAGGATGGGGCGAGGGTCACCACTTTGTCAACAAATGCGTGAGCAAATTGTTGAACAGTTTAAGAACAACATTTCTCAATGAGCTATTGCAAGGATTTTAGGGATTTCGTCATCTACGGTCCGTAATATCATCAAAAGGTTGAGATAATCTGGAGAAATCACTGCACGTTAGCGATGATATTACGGACCTTCGATCTCTCAGGCGGTACTGCATCAAAAAGTGACAGCAGTGTGTAAAGGATATCACCACATGGGCTCAGGAACACCTCAGAAAACCACTGTCAGTAACTACAGTTGGTCGCTACATCTGTATGTGCAAGTTAAAACCCTACTAAGCAAAGCGAAAGCCATTTATCAACAACACCCAGAAACGCTGATGGCTTCGCTGGGCCTCGAGCTCATCTAAGATGGACTGATGCAAAGTGGAAAAGTGTTTTGTGGTCTGACGAGTCCACATTTCAAATAGTTTTTGGAAACGGTGGACGTCGTGTCCTCCTGTTTTGTAAATATTACATGTTATCATATACATTACATGTATATTTACGTGTATAAAACCTTGATGGAGGCTTTTGTATGTTTTTAGAGCAACTCCCATTGTCTATATTGTTAGGTGACTTTTGCCAACACTCATTTACTAGTTAGAATGCATAAAATAAGAAAAACATATGCTTGTCACTAGAGATGTCCGATAATATTATCGGTATTGTTTTTTTTGTTGTTTTTTTATTAAATCCACATAAAAAACACAAGATACACTTACAATTAGTGCACCAACCCAAAAAACCTCCCTCCCCCATTCACACTCATTCACACAAAAGGGTTGTTTCTTTCTGTTATTAATATTCTGGTTCCTACATTATATGTCAATATATATCAATACAGTCTGCAAGGGATACAGTCCGTAAGCACACATGATTGTGCGTACTACTGGTCCACTAATAGTACTAACTAGAGATGTCCGATAATATCGGCCTGCCGATATCATCGGCCGATAAATGCTTAAAATGCAATATCGGAAATTATCGGTATGGTTTTTTTTTTTTTTATCGGTATGTTTTTTTTAATTTTTTTATTAAATCAACATAAAAAACACAAGATACACTTACAATTAGTGCACCAACCCAAAAAACCTTCCTCCCCCATTTACACTCATTCACACAAAAGCGTTGTTTCTTTCTGTTATTAATATTCTGGTTCTTACATTATATATCAATATATAACAATAAAGTCTGCAAGGAATACAGTCCGTAAGCACACATGATTGTGCGTGCTGCTGGTCCACAAATAGTACTAACCTTTAACAGTTAATTTGACTCATTTTCATTAATTACTTGTTTCTATGTTACTGTTTTTATATTGTTTTACTTTCTTTTTTATTCAAGAAAATGTTTTTAATTTATTTATCTTATACATTTTTTTTTTTAAGTACCTTATCTTTACCATACCTGGTTGTCCAAATTAGGCATAATAATGTGTTAATTCCACGACTGCATATATCGGTTGATATCGGTATCGGTAATTAAAGAGTTGGACAATATCGGAATATCGGATATCGGCAAAAAGCCATTATTGGTTATTATTGGTTCCGGTCGTACCTAACCGACAGGAGTTTTTGTGTAAAAGTAGACAGTTTTATGTCGTCCACAGCTCCTTTACCACATGGGGTCCCCCAGGGCTCAATCCTTGCCCCAATTTTATTTGCGCTTTACCTTCTCCCCCTTGGTTCTATTTTTAGGAAGTACAGTATTGCATTTCATTTTTATGCCGATGATTGCCAGATTTATTTTCCAATGGCACAAAATAACACGGTTCAACGTCTTATTGACTGCCTGCACGACATCAAAGTCTGGCTTTCAGCTAACTTCCTGAGCCTAAATGAAGACAAAACAGAAGTTATGTTGTTCGGTCCAAGTCGCTCTCCCTCCCCCAACGTTGACCTCGGCACTCTGACCCCGTATCTCAGCGACTCTGTCACAAACCTGGGGGTAAAGTTTGACTCAGATTTTAAATTCGAAAAACAAATCAGCAGCGTCGTTCAAAAAAGCTTTTATCAATTACGCCAAATAGCGAAAGTGAAACCGCTTCTATCAAGACATGATCTTGAGAAATTAATCCACGCTTTTATCTCGACTCGTCTTGATTACTGCAATGCCCTGTATGTTGGCATTAGCCAGGCCTCCCTCGCCCGCCTGCAGCTCGTGCAGAACTCTGCTGCTCGTCTGCTAACACAGACCCGCAGACGTGAGCACATCACCCCTATTTTAGCGTCCCTTCACTGGCTCCCTGTGCGTTACCGAATACATTTTAAACTCCTTTTATTTGTTTTTAAATGTCTAAACAACCTCGCGCCAACCTATCTCTCCGACCTCCTTCAGCCTTACTGCCCCACCCGATCCTTAAGATCAGCCGATCAGCTGCTGTTGACGGTCCCTGACACAAGGCTGAAGCTTAGAGGTGACAGAGCTTTCGCCGTTGCTGCTCCCAAGCTCTGGAACGACCTACCCCTGAGTGTTAGACAAGCCTCCTCTCTTCCTGTTTTTAAATCTCTCTTAAAAACATACTTTTATTCCATGGCTTTTAACACTGAGTGATATCCATCCTGCAATGGCGCCCCATAATACACCTGCTGTGATCCTGTTTTTATGTTTTTATTAATTCTATTTTAATTATTTATTTTTTTATCGTGTTCTGTTTGTGTTGTGTTGTGTTTGCTCGGTACTCGTTTTATCTTTTAACCTGTTCAAAGTACAGCACTTTGGCTACCCCTGTGGTAAATTTTAAATGTGCTCTATAAATAAAGTTGATTTGATTTGATTTGATTGGACATCCCTAGTAATAACCTTTAACAGTTAATTTTACTCATTTTCATTAATTACTATAGTTTCTATGTAACTGTTTTTATATTGTTTTACTTTCGTTTTTATTCAAGAATTCTTTTTAATTTATTTATCTTATTTTATTTTATTATTTAAAAAAAAAAGACCTTATCTTGTACCTGGTTGTCCAAATTAGGCATAATAATGTGTTAATTCCACGACTGTATATATCGTATCGGTTGATATTGGTATCGGTAATTAAAGAGTTGGACAATATCGGATATCGGCAAAAAGCCATTATCGGACATCCCTACTTGTCACACATAAAGACTGTGAATGATTCCCCAAAAAGTGCAGTTCCCCTTTAAGAGGCAAGAGCAATTATGCACTTAAGTACGCATATGTACCAACCTTATGGACTTAAGCTAAGTGTAAGTATGCAAGTGTACCACGCTTGTGTACTTCAAAAGACAAGTGCACTTTGTGAAACACAGCCATGTGTCACGTTGTTCTTGGCAATGACGCATGTCGACTGCTTGCAGACGTCAGCGTGTCGGCGCACGTCAACAGCTACACTCTGGAGGGTCTTCAAAGCGGGACTGCATACTGGGTCCAGGTCTCAGGTGTCACCCGGGCCGGAGCGGGAGTCCGAAGCACCGCCATACTAGTCAGCACGCACGAGCGAGGTCACTGGTCCGCCCAGGAAGTGAAACCCCCCCCGGCAATGTTGTCGTGTCTCCTGACTTTGTTCTTCTGCTTCCAAGGTTCCTTCAGCCTGATAGCGGTCTTCATCGTGTCCGTGGTTACGGCCGTGGTCCTTGTGATTGTTCTCCTCCTCATCATGAAAAGGTAAAAAGATGTCCCCCTTCCCGCCATGTCCCACGGCGTGTCAACATCTACTCCCTGTCCACACAGAAAGGTTAAAGTCGTCTTCTGGCCAAACATCCCCGACCCTGGCGAGAGCATCACCATACAGAAGCTGAACCTCCCCTCAAAGATGGCAAGTGCCCGTTACCACGGCGACCGCGGCGTTGCCGGAAAGTTTGCTTGAGAGCTATCTTGTGTCGTCTCAGCTTCTCCTGGAGTCCCTGACCCTTCTCAATGTGGAAGAATGCGTCAGCACGGGTGCGCTGACGGTGGAGGTCCGACCCGCGGGCCGCGAAGGCGCCAAGCTGTGTCCTGCTGACGAGCAAAGTCTCCCTGCCGCCACCGCCTACACAAGCCTGGACGCCATGCTGATGATGCAGGGAACGCCATGGGAAGTCATGGCGGTGAAATCGGGAATGGACTGTGACCTGGTTTGTCTGCAGTCTGACTATGGCCCACGAGAGGGCGCCAACGTGCTGTGACGACACCACCAACTATGTAGTACTGCACTCATCCGCCAGGGGAGTCACCTCGCTATACCTATCTGACAAATATTACTGAAGAACCCTGTTCGGAAAAAAATAGTCCTGCATGCTCAGCACTTTCTTGAGGAAAATAATTTCTTGCGCAACAGGGATTTATTTAAAAAAAAAAAAAAACAGCTTTTGTTTTTCAAAATGTCTCTGTCACAAAAACAGAAGCAGAGCTAAAATATATTTTTTAACTAGGGATGCCCGATAATATCGGACTGCCGTTATTATCGGCCGATAAGTGCTTTAAAATGTCGGAATTTATCGGTGTCGGTTTCAAAAAGTAAAATGTATGACTTTTTAAAACGCCGCTATGTACACGGACGTAGGAAGAAGTACAGAGCGGCAATAAACCTTGAAGGCACTGCCTTTGCGTGCCTGCCCAGTCACATAATATCTACGGCGTTTGACACACACACACACACACACACACAAGTGAATGCCGGCATACTTGGTCAACAGCCATACAGGTCACACTGACGGTGGCCGTATAAACAACTTTAACACTGTTACAAATATGCGCCACACTGTGAACCCACACCAAACAAGACTGACAAACACGTTTCGGGAGAACATCCGCACCGTAACACAACATAAACACAACAGAACAAATACCCAGAACCCCTTGCAGCACTAACTCTTCCGGGACGCTACAATATACACCCCCCGCTGCCCCCTACCCCTAAACCCCGCCCCCTCTCAACCCCGCCCACCTCAACCTCCTCATGCTCTCTCAGGGAGAGCATGTCCCAAATTCCAAGCTGCTGTTTTGAGGCATGTTTAAAAAAAATAATACACTTTGTGACTTCAATAATAAATATGGCATTTTTTTCCATAACTTGAGTTGATTTATTTTGTAAAACCTTGTTACGTTGTTTAGTGCATCCAGCGGGGCATCACAACAAAATTAGGCATAATAATGTGTTAATTCCACGACAGTATATATCAGTATCGGTTGATATCGGAATCGGTAATTAAGAGTTGGACAATATCGGAATATCGGCAAAAAAGCCATCATCGGACATCTCTAATTATAACCCTTGTGCAAGCATAAGATTGACTTTGCACGCTTACTCTTAGGACCCATAAAAGTGCAGTGACCGGCCGTGCGTTTCCCACCTAGGCCTTTCAGTGAGGTCCGACTTCAATGATTACCTCTCAAAATCCCATCATTGATGTCACCACATGACCATTGCTGAAGAAATACTATACAGAAACACATTTACACACGACTGGGCATTGTACAAAACTGGTTATTTTCTGGCGCATTTATAAATAATAAATGATAAATGGGTTGTACTTGTATAGCGCTTTTCTACCTTCAAGGTACTCAAAGCGCTTTGACACTACTTCCACATTTACCCATTCACACACACATTCACACACTGATGGAGGGAGCTGCCATGCAAGGCACTAACCAGCACCCATCAGGAGCAAGGGTGAAGTGTCTTGCTCAGGACACAACGGACATGACGAGGTTGGTACTAGGTGGGGATTGAACCAGGGACCCTCGGGTCGCGCACGGCCATTCTTCCACTGCGCCACGCCGTCCCAAATTTAAAAATCAATAAACCCGCATCAGCAATTAAAACATATCTTACTGTGGTACTGTCAACATTAGAATTGCAATAAACATATTTAATGTGAAAAAATAAAGAAATAAAATATCTGAACTCACATTTCATCGCCGGAACAGCGGAGCTGGCTTCTGGGGTTGGCCGACGTCGTCTGACAAGATGTAGTTTCTCTTTAAATATCCTTCTTGAAAATGGCCTTGCAAATACAAGTGTTGTCTTGTCTAATCATAAAAGATGCAGACGAGGCGTGATGGCAGAGTTCTTTTAAGTTTACTCCACAGCGTGCTCATCAAAAACATCCCGCTGCCGGCATGACTACATTCAACAAACTAAACGGAGCTACTGCGCATGCTCTTCACTACTGTGGCATGCTGGGTAATGAAGTTCTTATGTTACCTAGCTCATGACATCACAATATATATCTGCCTTAGGCCAGCTAGAAGGCCTCACTGACAACAACGCGTGATCTGATTGGCTATCAAAACTGTCTGTCAACTGTATGTGTCCCCGCATTGTTGATTCTGAAGGCCCCGGCAGATTTGGTACAGCATGGCAACATAAACTAGCTGAATTCTGATTAGATAAAAACAATATAACCTAAAAAACAACAGTGCTGGAAGGAGCATAATTTGACATGAAGATAATATGAATACTTTTATATATTTAGGGAAAGAAAAAAAAGAAAAAAACTTTTATCTTTAATTATGATCATGATTTCTGGTTATGTTTTAGGCCAGCAGAGAAGGCCTTGCTGGCCCTGACGGCACACCATTGTAAAAGTGTCATAAGTCAGTAACATACAGGTAAAAGCCAGTAAATTAGAATATTTTGAAAAACTTGATTTATTTCAGTAATTGCATTCAAAAGGTGTAACTTGTACATTATATTTATTCATTGCACACAGACTGATGCATTCAAATGTTTATTTCATTTAATTTTGATGATTTGAAGTGGCAACAAATGAAAATCCAAAATTCCGTGTGTCACAAAATTAGAATATTGTGTAAGGCTAATACAAAAAAGGGATTTTTAGAAATGTTGGCCAACTGAAAAGTATGAAAATGAAAAATATGAGCATGTACAATACTCAATACTTGGTTGGAGCTCCTTTTGCCTCAATTACTGCGTTAATGCGGCGTGGCATGGAGTCGATGAGTTTCTGGCACTGCTCAGGTGTTATGAGAGCCCAGGTTGCTCTGATAGTGGCCTTCAACTCTTCTGCGTTTTTGGGTCTGGCATTCTGCATCTTCCTTTTCACAATACCCCACAGATTTTCTATGGGGCTAAGGTCAGGGGAGTTGGCGGGCCAATTTAGAACAGAAATACCATGGTCCGTAAACCAGGCACGGGTAGATTTTGCGCTGTGTGCAGGCGCCAAGTCCTGTAGGAACTTGAAATCTCCATCTCCATAGAGCAGGTCAGCAGCAGGAAGCATGAAGTGCTCTAAAACTTGCTGGTAGACGGCTGCGTTGACCCTGGATCTCAGGAAACAGAGTGGACCGACACCAGCTGGACTGCTGCTGAGTGGTCCAAAGTCATGTTTTCTGACGAAAGCAAATTTTGCATTTCCTTTGGAAATCGAGGTCCCAGAGTCTGGAGGAAGACAGGAGAGGCACAGGATCCACGTTGCCTGAAGTCTAGTGTAAAGTTTCCACCATCAGTGATGGTTTGGGGTGCCATGTCATCTGCTGGTGTCGGTCCACTCTGTTTCCTGAGATCCAGGGTCAACGCAGCAGTCTACCAGCAAGTTTTAGAGCACTTCATGCTTCCTGCTGCTGACCTGCTCTATGGAGATGGAGATTTCAAGTTCCAACAGGACTTGGCGCCTGCACACAGCGCAAAATCTACCCGTGCCTGGTTTACGGACCATGACATTTCTGTTCTAAATTGGCCCGCCAACTCCCCTGACCTTAGCCCCATAGAAAATCTGTGGGGTATTGTGAAAAGGAAGATGCAGAATGCCAGACCCAAAAACGCAGAAGAGTTGAAGGCCACTATCAGAGCAACCTGGGCTCTCATAACACCTGAGCAGTGCCAGAAACTCATCGACTCCATGCCACGCCGCATTAACGCAGTAATTGAGGCAAAAGGAGCTCCAACCAAGTATTGAGTATTGTACATGCTCATATTTTTCATTTTCATACTTTTCAGTTGGCCAACATTTCTAAAAATCCCTTTTTTGTATTAGCCTTAAGTAATATTCTAATTTTGTGACACACGGAATTTTGGATTTTCATTTGTTGCCACTTCAAATGATCAAAATTAAATGAAAAAAACATTTGAATGCATCAGTCTGTGTGCAATGAATAAATATAATGTACAAGTTACACCTTTTGAATGCAATTACTGAAATAAATCAAGTTTTTCAAAATATTCTAATTTACTGGCTTTTACCTGTATATATATTTGTATTCTCAACGCTTGAAATCTTTAAACAACTTAAAATTCGTCTATTGATGTGAAGACATTTTCAGGCATGGGAGCACCCTTTGAGGAAAAAAAAAGAAAAGAAAGGAAAACTGACAAAAAAAAGTGGAAAATTTCTATCGCTAACCCGAAATAAAATTTAAAAAAAGAAGACGACGTTTCCTACAATTGGGTGCATTTTTACACTTTACTTTACCTTTAGATTTATGGTCATCTACCAACCTCTTTTGGCTGTTTTTTTGTCACTTACATGTCCCATGTAATGTGAAGTGAATTATATTTATATAGCGCTTTTCTCTCGCGACTCAAAGTACTTTTACATTGTGAAACCCAATATCTAAGTTACATTTAAACCAGTGTGGGTGACACTGGGAACAGGTGGGTAAAGTGTCTTGCCCAAGGACACAACGGCAGTGACTAGGAAGGCGGAAAATGCAATGTGAAATTCTATAACATGCATGCAAAGAACTCAGAAAACGTTTCCCTTTGGCAACTCTATCCTGTAGCCACGCCCCCTCGGGTGATTTACTTCCGGTCTTGTCACCTCTGTTTACAATCCGTCACATCAGAAATATACCTTCTCGCTGGCTACTAATAAATACTCTACAACTACAACTGGTTCGGACATAACAGTGTTTGAATTGTTATCATCGAAATAGGATTAGCAGCAAATTAAGACAGCCGCCAACGTTGTGGCTCCGAAAGCGAACGCAGGCGACAACGAGGAAGTTAGCTAGATGATGCTAACTATGCTAACTCCCGAGCTAGTTTTAGCGCCCATGATAGTTTCCTTGTCCTGCAATTCAGTGCGGCATTTAGGCAAGAGGAACAGCGACGACTTGCAGCTGAGGCGAGCGTTCAACAAATTTTCGTTTAGATGCTATTTTTTGATAGTGTGTAGTTTACACAAATCACCCACGGAAACTTTGCTGTTGTTAGAGTTCCGGCCGGACGGGTCTTCAGGGGACACATTTCCAGTGTTGTTCTGCTGAGAAGCCACGGATGTAAATATACTACTCGATTGGTGATTAGAGAAAGTCTGAATGTCATTAAAACAATTAGCCACAAATGTATATTTCATTAAAAAAAAAGTGAAAAGAAAAAAATAATTACATTTTGACGTGGAAATTAAGGTTAAAAAACGCGGATTTCACATTCCTGAATTTTTCCTTTAATTTTTTTTTTTTTAAGTTTCATAGCCTTTTTCTTTAGTTTTTTTAATAATTTAATTTAATTGATAATTTATATACACAATTTATAATTAAAAAATGCATAATATGCAATATTTCTAAAAATTAATTGCAGAGTAGAATATTTGAGGTAGGTAATTACAGCCTTGAATAAGGCAATCATTCATATTGAATTTGATACAGTAGATAAAATATTTTTTCAGTGTTTCCTGAGTTAGAATGAGAGAGAACAAGCAGGACTTTTATTTATCTGCCACGTTATATATAACTGCCCAAATCATCCATCCATCCATCCATTCATTTTCTACCGCTTGTCCCTTTTGGGATCGCGGGGGGTGCTGGAGCCTATCTCAGCTGCGTGTTCATTGTATTTATGCTCATCAAAGCTCTGAAAATTCTGCGTAGTTTTTTTTCTGGCGCCATTTGGTGGTTAAGGGGCACAACTACACTAAAACAATATTTGCCTGTTTTTCCATCCATCCATCCATTTTCTACCGCTTATTCCCTTCGGGGTCGCTGGAGCCTATCTCAGCTACAATCGGGCGGAAGGCGGGGTACACCCTGGACAAGTCGCCACCTCATCGCAGGGCCAACACAGATAGACAGACAACATTCACACTCACATTCACACACTAGGGCCAAATTTTTGTGTTGCCAATCAACCTATCCCCAGGTGCATGCCTGTTTTTCATTAGTTGAGAATGACACTGATTCGGTTTTCGTGGAATCATAGTAATATGCCATGGATTACAGTCTGGTAAAATAAAATAGCATTTATAATGAGTCAATGGGGCCGGAAAAAACCCTTAAAAGAGGAACGGCACTTTTAAAAAATAATGTTTGCTTTCGTTCACAATCATGAGAGACAAGAAGACAATTTTTCTTTCTTTCATATGTAAACATCTGCTCGTTCTAAGTGGCTAGCAATGCAGCTAATGGAAGCAATCAATTGTACCTCTTAATGCATTCAGTAACCTGTGTAATAACCAAACTGTAGCGACATTGTTATTGTAAGAGTGAACACCGAGGAACTATTTTTTTCTAGTGTAGTAACACATTGCAGTGCTTCGGTATTAGCCGTAAAAGCTAACTACGGCAAGGTATAAGCTAGCTTCTGCATCAACACAAAACACGTTTGAATTTGTAATGCACAACACTGCAGTACAACACCAATTTGTACTGACTGAAAAACATGAACAATCATATTACAGTATCTGTAAAGTATTATTTCATGTTTTGTTTTTACACAGCCAGCCGACAGTGTATGTTCTGTAGTTGTCATAACACGCATGACGTGCTGCGTGTATCATGATCATTTAAAGTGTGACTCACTCCGGTTTATTTGGGGTAAGCACTCAATTTATGCCGAAATCTCCATATTCCACATTTGCAGCACCGGGTCGGCAACCTTTACCAGTCAAAGAGCCATTTTGACCAGTTTCACAAATTAAAGAAAATAATGGGAGCCGTAAAAATCTTTTGAAATTTAAAATGAAACAACACTGCATACAAAGTTGTTGTTTTTTGCTTTGTGCTATGTATAAACTCAGGGTCTCAGACACGCTGCCCACACCTTAATATGAAAATTGAATGTTAGTGCGGCCTGCGAGTTTTATATGAATGGCGCTTGACTGCGTCATACTTGTCAACCCTCCCGATTTTTCCGGCAGACTACGAATTTCAGGGCAACTATTCTCTCGAACGTGCCGTGATGGTACAGCATTTAGCGCCCACTACAACCAGCGTGCCAGCCCAGCCACACGTTGTATGGGGCTTCTACTTACTCACTAAGTGACCGCAAGGCATACTTGGTCAACAACCACACAGGTTACACTGACAGTGATGGTATAAACTTTAACACTCTTACTAATAATGCGCCACACTGTGAACCCACACCAAACAAGAATGACAAACACATTTCGGGAGAACATCTGCACCGTAACACAACATAAACACAACAGAACAAATACCCAGAATCCCATGCAGCCCTAACTCTACCGGGCTACATTATACACCCCCGCTACCAAACCCCGCCCACCTCAACCGACGCACAGAGGGGGCAGAGGGGTTGATGTGTGAGGGAGCAGGGTTGGGGTTTGGTGGTAGCAGGGGTGTATAATGTAGCCCGGAAGAGTCAGGGCTGCATGGGATTCTGGGTGTTTGTTCTGTTGTGTTTATGTTGTGTTAAGGTGCAGATGTTCTCCCGAAATGTGTTTGTCATTCTTGTTTGGTTTTGGTTCAAAGTGTGGCGCATTATTAGTAAGTGTTAAAGTTGTTTTATATGGCCACCGTCAGTGTAACCTGTGTGGCTGTTGACCAAGTATGCTTTGCTGTCACTTACGTGTGCAAGCAGACGATGCATATAACAAGAGGCTGGGCTGGCACGCTGATTATACAGATTGTAGCGGGTGCTAAATGCTGTACCATCATGGCACGCCCTTATTATTATTGTAAGGGTGAAAATCGGAGAATATTAATCCCGGTAGTTTTCGGCGAGAGGCACTGAAATCCAGAAGTCTCCCGGGAAAATCGGGGGAGGGGGGTCGGCAAGTATGCAGCTGAGCCGCATCAGAGTGATCAAAGAGCCGCATGCGGCTCCGGAGCCGCGGGTTGCCGACCCCTGACCTAGTCGATTTCACCTCACTCTCTCTGCGTCTGTCTGCTCCAACGTTTCACACTCTTCTTCGGGTTGGCTTCTAGAAGCAGCAGTAAATCCTTTGTTTATTCAGCTTGAAAAAGAGAAGGTTATGAATCCTCATTTGTCCAAAAATATTCGTCTTTGTGTTGTTACCAAGTCTGCCATGATAATAACACAAACACAAGCGTTTTGTATCCGGAAGTAGGAAGACACATTTGTTGCTGGAAGTCAGATGTGCGCTGAAGAAATAAATACCGGAAATGATTAAAATGATCAAAATATGGTAAATATCGTACATATTACACATTGTTAAGAACGTGTCTGTTACCACATTATATATAGACGTGCAGTGTGTATACAAAACGCTGCCAGAGGGTTGTGAAGTTGCTTTGGAAGGCTACAACAGTTAGCCACATCTCCCAAGCGTTTATCATCTTTAAAATCCTACAAACAAAAAGACGGGAAGTGAAGTGATTTATATTTATATAGCGCTTTTCTCTAGTGACTCAAAGCGCTTTTACATAGTGAAACCCAATATTTAAGATACATTTAAACCAGTGTGTGGGTGGCACTGGGAGAAAGTGGGTAAAGTGTCTTGCCCAAGGACACAACGGCAGTGACTAGGCTGGCGGAAGCGGGGATCGAACCTGGAACCCTCAAGTTGCTGGCACGGCCACTCTACCAACCGAGCTAGTGTGTTCTTCATCCATCCATTTTCTACCGATTGTCCCTTTCGGGGTAGCGGGGCGCCGCTGGAGCCTATCGCAGCTTCTTGTCTCTCATGATTGTGAATAAGCAAAACTCCAAAAAATGTGCGTATATTTTATTATGTCCTGACAACGTTGCAATCAAAAACACAATGTAATTGTTATAAAAAAGCCCTCCGTGTAATCTCAGACTAACTAACTTTCAAAATTGGCACTCAGCATCGAGGGTTAGAATTGGGGGTTAAATCACCAAAATTGATTCCCGGGCGCGGCCACTGCTGCTGCTCGCTGCTCCCCTCACCTCCCAGGGGGTGATCAAGGGTGATGAGTCAAAAGCAGAAAATAATTTCACCACACCGAGCGTGTGTGTGACAATCATTGGTACTTTAACTTTAAAATGAACAACCATATCACATAAGGAACACATGTAATGCCTGTTTTGGGCCCTAGGGGTGCACAAGGGTTGAGTCAAATTAAAACAAAACAAGCTTGAAAGCAATGACGTCAACGACCAATTAAAAGTTTGACACATCATTTAATACTGGCTTCTTCTTCTTTGTCTGTCACACAGCGCTAGACGCTAACCACGCTAATAAACTTTTTATTGTACAATCATAGTGTAGGCACTTTTTCAACCTCTAATGTGATGTCACTTCCTCTTACGTTATTTTATTATTATTATTTTTTTTATACTTATAAATGAAAATACAGTTACAATTTTTTTTCACAACAAACAAAGAGAAGAAGAGGACACAGTGACATGGCGCTTGGACTAAAACGGTAGCGGTACTCGCAAAAATATAAAAACATGAAATAAAACATGACGTGTTTGTAACATGGCGTCTCCAGCAGGAAACATTTCCTTCCAAACTGCCCAGGTGAGGATTGGAGGCGCGACGCGTCCGACGGCGCGAGTAATGTTGACTTTTACAGCACGGGAACGACAAGCGAACATGTGACCGCACGCGGTGTACGTTTCTAGAAACGGATGAAGAAGTTCGCGGATGCACGATGATGATGATGATGATGAGGACAAAGATCCTAAACCTGTGCTAGACGTGTTTGTCCCTTCCTGGTCCGCTTAGCATGTGGACCTGGTGTCAATTCATGGACGAAAAAGTTCAACATGGCGATCAAGCGTGACGTTGATCTGGCCTCCGGGCTGGAGAGTCAAAATGTAAGCGATGACGTCAAAAGTCAGTCGTCGTCGTCGCCGCGATGGACGCCGTTGTGCTGAGCGAAGGGAGACGAGGTCACGTCTCGAGTCGGCGTGGATGAGCCTTCTCTGTCACAGCCCCTCCCCTCCTGAAACATAACGTCCCCCTCTGTGAGACTTTTCTCCCCCCCGACGTTCGCCGGCGCGGCGCCAAAGAAGCCCCGCCCCCTCAGCCTACCTTGTGCGGCTTGGCTTTGCTTTTCGTTCGCTCCTCGTCTTTGCGGCCCCTCTTCCTCGACGAAGAGCGCTCCCTCGCTTCCCGGCTGCGTTCCCATCGCTTCTTACTCCTAAGATTAAAAAAAAACACTGTTTTGTAAATATGCGACGTTCCTTTCGGTGGTTACTAATATTATGACGCGCCGTTGACCTCTTTGGCGAGGACGAATGTCCTTTCCTGGGAGGACTCCTGGAGCGACCTCCACTCCGCCTCCGGACCCTGGCAGTGATTGTCGTCGTTAATGGGGAATCAAACTACTAGGGGCGTGAATCTTTGGGCACCTAACGATTCGATCCGATTCATGGGTTGACGTTCTGATTCTGAATCGATTCCCTATTCAAGTGGTTTTCAAACTTTTTTCACCAAGTACCACCTCAGAAAACACATGGCTCTCCAAGTACCAACATAATGACCAATATTAAAATACAGTAGCATAGTAGGCCTAAGTATTCATTAAAAACAAGGCAAAGGTTTTATTTAACAAGTATATTTAATATTTTTGGCCACTGTCACATTTAACACAGTTTGAACAGTAACACTGTGTTTGAATATTTAATTAAGTGATTCTTTGGCGTACCACTAGATGGATCCCGCGTACCAGCTTAAGAATCATTGGTCCATTAAACACGATTCTCAATTCAGATTAATTCTCATATATATTATATTATATTATGTATAATTATTATAATGACATTTGTGTTTCAAAACAGGTTACAGGTTAGAAAAGCTCTTTCTAAAAACATATTTTTAAGAATTGGTTCTTATAAAACAATAAAAATAAAAATAAATAAATGTAAAAAATATATATATATATATATATATATATATATACCGTATTTTTCGGACTATAAGTCGCAGTTTTTTTCAGAGTTTGGCCGGGCTCCAGTGCGACTTATATATGTTTTTTTCTTTTTTTTTATGCATTTTCGGCAGGTGCGACTTATACTCCGAAAAATACGGTAGGTACACACACACACACACACACACACACACACACACACACACAGTAAAGGCCAAAAGTTTGGACACACCTTCTCATTTCAATGCGTTTTCTTTATTTTCAAAGACTATTTACCTTGTAGATTGTCACTGAAGGCATCAACACTATGACACCTGTGACGTGAAAACCATTTCAGGTGACTACCTCTTGAAGCCCATCGAGAGAATGCCAAGAGTGTGCGAAAACGTGATCAGAGCAAAGGGTGGCTATTTTTCAAGAAACTAGAATATAAAACATGTTTTCAGTTATTTCACCTTTTTTTGTTAAGTACATAACTCCACATGTGTTCATTCATAGTTTTGATGCCTTCAGTGACAATCTACAAATGTAAATAGTCATGAAAATAAAGAAAACACATTGAATGAGAAGGTGTGTCCACGTTTTTGGCCTGTACTGTATACATATAAAAATATATATATTTAGTTTTCGTCAATCGATTTTTTAAAATTATGACTAGATTTACAATCGGGTATAATAAGAATCGCGATTCGGATGTGAATCGATTTTTTTGTGCACCCCTAAAAAGCAGTTCAAAGGTCGTGTCGTAACCAACCTGGTGCGGCTGTTGCTGCGCCGCCGGCCTCTGGAGCGAGAGCGCCTCCTGTGGCCGCCCCTGGAAGCGTGCAAGTCGTTCCTCGTCCAATTGGGCGGCGGCCTGTTCAGACAGGAAGCGAAAGCATCGCGGTCACAACGGGGGAAGAAGACGAGGACAGGGAAGATGGCGACTGACCTGTGTTTGGAGCGCGAACGTCTCCTGCGCGACCCCGAATGAGACCGTGAACGCCGCGACCTCCCCGAACGACCGGAGTGACCCGAGTAGCGCCTTTCTTTCTCGGCTGCGGACAGAAATGCGACGTCAGCCGAGCGGCGCTGCGTTCCGTGCGGCGTGTGGGCGGAGTCGTACCTGGCTCGATGGCGGCGGCAATGGTGGACTGCGCCTCACGGACCCTCTTCATCACGCTCTCCAGCTCCTTGGCGGCGGCCTGAGGCGTCATCTCTGGAGGCTTCACGATGGCGTTGTTGGAGTGATTGACCCTGGCGGGGGTAAAAAAAACTAATCATCAAAAAGCGCCAAGAGACACGGGTGAGAGCGAGGAGGCACCCACTTGAGGGGGCGGTCTCCGAACATGACTCCGTTGAAGTTCAGCGCCCGGTTGACCGACTCCTGGTCGACAAACTCCACGAAGGCGAAGCGCGTGGGCTGCGTCTCGTCGCCCGCCATCCGCACAAACTTCACCTCGCCAACCTGCTTGAAGAACTCCAGTAGCTGGTCGGCTGTGGTGGTCTGCGGGCGAGGGGGACCGCCGTCAAACTACTTGCCAGCAGGGGGCGACAATGTTGCTCACCTGTGAGTTCAGGTTGCCCACATACACCGTCCTCCTGATCTCGTCCACCTTGGAAGGGTCCACGTTGCCTATAAGTGGGGGCTGTGAAAGCGCCGACGCGGCGGGATCGAGGCCGGCTGTCATGACGCCGACAAGGGGAAGGTTCAGCTGAGGAGCAAACTTCCAAGTTTAGATGGTTGACTTCATTGATGAACACCACGAGCAAAGCAGTACTTCTTGCACTACTAGTGTCTTTATCCATGCTGGAGCAATACACAAGTCTCCAGCTAGGTGGCAGCAGTGCTCAAACTAATCAACAGGCTGTCTGCTCAACCCAGTGGCAGAAGTTCACAGTAGAGATGTCTGATAATGGCTTTTTTGCCGATATCCAATATTCCAATATTGTCCAACTCTTAATTACCGATTCCGATATAAACCGATACCGATATATACAGTCGTGGAATTAACACATTATTATGCCTAATTTTGTTGTGATGCCCCGCTGGATGCATTAAAAACAATGTAACAAGGTTTTCCAAAATAAATCAACCCAAGTTATGGAAAAAAATGCCAACATAGCACTGCCATATTTATTATTGAAGTCACAAAGTGCATTTTTTTTAACATACCTCAAAGCAGCAGCTTGGAATTTAGCATGAGGGGTGTATATTGTAGCGTCCCGGAAGAGTTAGTGCTGCAAGGGTTTTGGGGTATTTGTTCTGTTGTGTTTATGTTGTGTTACGGTGCGGATGTTCTCCCGAAATGTGTTTGTCATTCTTGTTTGGTGTGGGTTCACAGTGTGGCGCATATTTGTAACAGTGTTAAAGTTGTTTATACGGCCACCCTCAGTGTGACCTGTAAGGCTGTTGACCAAGAATGCATGGCATTCAATGGTGTGTGTGAAAAGCCGTAGATATTGTGTCATTAGGCCGGCACGCAAAGGAAGTGCCTTTAAGGTTTATCGGCGCTCTGTACTCCTTCCTACGTCCGTGTACACAGCGGCATTTTAAAAAGTCATACATTTTACTTTTGGACTGCCGATATTATCGGACATCCCTAGTTCACAGGATTGTGATTGCGCAAATTCAACCGAATTACATGCGGCCTCGCATTTTTGTCCAACTTCCGCATCTTGTGGGCCAATAGAATTTGTCTCTGAGTGCCGCTCAAACGTCCATGTCAACTGTATGATCAAAACTTATGTTTGTTTCTTGTGCAGACAAAGACAACGGGTAACAATAACGTGTAACAAATAAAAATTGTCGTCTTCCCGCGTAGTTTCCTGTTCCCGTCTATAGCGCTACTAAGTAGGGGTGTCAAAAGAAATAGATTCTTGAATGAATCGCAAGTATTTGCAACGATTCTTAATCGATTAAAAAAAAAAAATCTAAAATCTATTAAAAAATATACACTGCAGGCCAAAAGCTTGGACACACCGTCTCATTCAATGTATTTATTTTCATGACTATTTACATTGTAGATTGTCACTGGAGGCATCAAAACTGAATGAACACATGTGGAGTTATGTACTTATTAACAAAAAAAGGTGAAATACCTGAAAACATGTTTTATATTCTAGTTTTCTTCCAAAAAGCCACCCTTTGAATTTATTTCATCCATCCATTCTCAAAATAGTCTTATTCATCTCATCATATGAAATATAACTTACTTCACCAAGTATTATTTATTTATTTATTTTTATTGTGATAACTTATGGAGTATATTGTGAATAAATTGAGAACAGGAAGTGAACAAAAGTTTTAGCAACTGTTATGTAAAAGAAAAAGGGTAGGATTAAATAAGCTCTGCTTCTTCCTACTCCTTTTCGAACATGTTGAAAAGAGAAACTGGAATTTGTGACGCATCACGTTGTATGCTTGCATGTTCGAAATAAACTCAAACTCAACTCAACTCTGATTACTTTTTTGCACACTCTTGGCATTCTCTCGATGAGCTTCAAGAGGTAGTCACCTGAAATGGTTTTCACTTCACGGGTGTGCTTGAAGCTCATCGAGAGAATGCCAAGAGTGTGCAAAGCAGTAATCAGAGCAAAGTGTGGCAATTTTGAAGAAACTAGAATATAAAATATGCTTTGAGGTATTTCACCTTTTTTTGTTAAGTACATAACTCCACATGTGTTGATTCATAGTTTTGATGCCTTCAGTGACAATCTACAATGTAAATAGTCATGAAAATAAAGAAAACGCATTGAATGAGGAGATGGTGTGTACAAACGTTTGGCCTGTACTCATATATATATATATATATATATATATATATATATATATATTTTACTGTCCTTTCCAGCCAGGCAAATCATATTGTTAATCTAGATGCCCAGATTTGCCATACAGATAAGTAATACAAAATATTATCAAAGCTGTTTGTCTATTTTATGGAGGAATGTAGTCAATCATAGAAGTGGCACCCAATGTTATTTAAAAAGTATTGATTATGAATCGAGAATCCATTCTGAATCGAAATCGTTACACTTACGAATCTAATTAAATCATGCGGTGCCCAAAGATTCCCAGCCCGACTACTAAGCTTTCTGGGTAATGGAGTGTGTAAAGATTTCGCAACACACCAGCGTCCGCCCTTCCTAGTTTCCATTTATTAATTTAACCTCTGTTTATCCAGGATAAGACAATTAAGAACATATTTCCATTTGCAATGCTGACCTAGCAAAGAGGCAGTATTGACATTTTAGAGATGTTGAAGTGTGATGACAATCTTACATCGTTTCTCGTTAACAAAACTTAGCGCTATCAATCGCTCTTAACAGTTGCCAAGTTTGTGGCATCGTATTTAAAAAGACTTGAGGCTGAAATTGCTGCCAAAGGTGCATCAACTAAGTAGTCAGTATCTTATTTTAATAAACTTGCAAAAAAATATTTAACAACCTTTTCACATTGTCATTATGGGGTATTGTGTGCAGAATCTTGAGGACAAAAATTAATTTATTCCATTTTTGGATAAGGCTTTAATGTGGAAGAAGTAAAGCGCTGTGAATACTTTCCAGATGCACTGTAATTGTGTTGTAATATAAATGAATGTTTCAAATGGACAAACACTTTTCAAGTGTAAAACAAACATGGAGAATGTCTGCAACTTGTGGACGACAGAGCAGACACTGGACAAAAAGGAAGTATTTGGTGGCGTTTCTTTCTGTAGTTGTAATAATTATTGCTATTATTAGTTATAATTTGTTAAAACAGTACAGTCATTTCACAATGAACGATTTTGTGCTTTTACTGCCATCTAGTGTCTACTTTTAAGTCTCTGCGGATGTAACTGGGATCTCACTTTGGTTGCTACTTTTTATTTGACATAGCACTATTATGCCTAATCAATGAGGACTAAACTCAACAAAAAAAGTAAGGCCATATGATTAAAGTTAACATAACCACAGACAGAATCACAAACAAACTAAACAATAATCAAAACGGAATCCGCTGTTAAACGCAGAATATCAGGGAAATTTACATGAATGTGATTTAAATGCTGTCTTTGTGAGAAGATGGAACATTTGTTTGGGAAAACGTGTCCGGGACTGCGAACTATACCCTGAAACAATGAACTAAACAATGTAGAGATGGCCACTTGAAAGAGTGACTTAACTCCAAAGCTAAAGCTAGCAAGAACAATCCATACACCCACAACACATCTCATCCGGGTCTGTCGTTGTGAACGACATCACCGATGTAAGATCAACGTACAAACACGACAGCAGTCGCAACTTGAGAGACACTCTCCCGTTTTTTAACAGCCTCAAGTCAACATGCGGTCTGACAGCGCTAACAAAGTAAAAGGTTTCCGAAAAGTACCTTACACAAGGATAATGTACTTAAAACACTTAATGATACATTTAAGAAATTATGCGTTGACTTAAAATACTAGACAACATTGTCCAAAGCTGTATTTCACTAAAAGAAGTGGTTTCCTAAATGTAATAAAGTCAGGGATAAAAACAAAAGTATGTCGAAGGAAATGGCTCTTAAAAACATCACTTTGTTCTTTCTTTCTTTTAATTTATATTTTAAGATGAGTTTTGGTGGTAAAATAAATATTCATATTTTCAAATGAATGAATAATTGTGCTATTAACCGTGATTTGAATATCAATCAAAAATAATCGTGATTAATATTTTTGCCATATTCGTCCAGCCCTGCTGTGGGGAATAAAACGATGAAAACAACCAACACAGTAATTGTTTTCAAATTCTTGTTGAACTCCTGTGCTTCTTTAGGTTACAATAAACACTTAAAAGATTGATAACACATTCATAAAACTTCATTCATAAAGTTGATTCAATGTTATTGGTAAAAAAAAAAAACAAGCCTCAAGACAATGCTACTTTTGCTGCAAATCTCTGACAAAGCCGTTACAAATTCCGCCACTCAACAAAAAAAGGCCGAAAAATTACAAACCCTAAAACCAGTGAAGTTGGCACGTCGTGTAAATCGTAAATAAAAACAGAATACAATGATATGCAAATCCTTTTCAACCTATATTCAACTGAATAGACTGCAAAGACAAGATATTTAATGTTCCAACTGAGAAACTTTGTTATTTTTTGCAAATATTAGCTCATTTGAAATTTGATGTCAGCAACATGTTTCAAAAAAGCTAACACAAGTGGCACAAAAGACTGAGAAAGTTGAGGAATGCTGATCAAACACTTACGGTACTTGGAACATCCCACAGGTGAACAGGCTAATTGGGAACAGGTAGGTGCCATGATTGGGTATAAAAGTAGATTCCATGAAATGCTCAGTCATTCATAAACAAGGATGGGGCGAGGGTCACCACTTTGTGAACAAATGCGTGAGCAAATTGTCCAACAGTTTAAGATCAACATTTGTCAACGAGCTATTGCAAGGAATTTAGGGATTTCACTATCTATGGTCCGTAATATCATCAAAGGGTTCAGAGAATCTGGAAAAATCACTGCACATAAGCGATGATATTACGGACCTTTGATCCCTCAGGCGGTACTGCCTCAAAAAGTGACATCAGTGTGTAAAGGATATCACCACATGAGCTCAGGAACACTTCAGTAAACCACTGTCAGTTGCTACAGTTCGTCGCTACATCTGTAAGTGCAAATTAAAACTCTACTATGCAAAGCGAAAGCCAGTTATCAACAACACCCAGAAACACATCCGGCTTCGCTGGGCCTGAGCTCATCTAAGATGGACTGATGCAAAGTGGAAAAGTGTTCTGTGATCTGACGAGTCCACATTTCAAATTGTTTTTGGAAACTGTGGACGTCGTGTCCTCCGGAAAAAAGAGGAAAAAAAACATCCAGTTTGTTGTCGGCGTACAGTTCAAAAGTCAGCATCTGTGATGGTATGGGGGTGTATAAGTGGCCACGGTATGGGTAACTTACACATCTGTGAAAGCACCATTAATGTTGAAAGGTACCGTATTTTCCGCACCATTAGCCGCACCTAAAAACCACAAATTTACTCAAAAGCTGACAGTGCGGCTTTTAACCCGGTGCGCTTTATATATGGATAAATATTAAGATTCATTTTCATAAAGTTTCGGTCTCGCAACTTCGGTAAACAGCCGCCATCTTTTTTCCCGGTAGAACAGGAAGCGCTTCTTCTTCTACGCAAGCAACCGCCAAGGTAAGCACCCGCCCCCATAGAACAGGAAGCGCTTCTTCTTCTACTGTAATCAACCACCCGCCCCCGGATGAAGAAGAAGCGCGCGGATTTTCGTTTCATTTCCTTTGTGTGTTTACATCTGTAAAGACCAGACCACAAAATGGCTCCTACTAAGCGACACGCGTATAACGCAGAATTTAAACTTAAGGCAATAAGTCATGCCGAAGAACACGGAAATAGAGCAGCAGCAAGAGAATATAACATAAATGAATCAATGGTGCGTAGGTGGAGGAAGCAAGAAGATGACCTGCGCCAGGTAAAGAAGACAAAACAGAGTTTCCGAGGGAACAAAGCAAGATGGCAACTGTTGGAGGACAAACTCGAACAGTGGGTTGTTGAGCAGAGAGCAGCAAGCAGAAGTGTCAGTACCATCACTATTCGAATGAAGGCAACAACGCTAGCAAGCGAACTTCACCTGGATGATTTTAAAGGTGGTGCTTCTTGGTGTTTCCGGTTCATTAAAAGACGCTTATAGACTACGGTGTCGTCACGGACTACAAAGGCGGACTCGCACAATTTTTCAGGATTTATAGAGATCCCAAATACAGATCAGCAGGTACCAGAAGGTAAGAAAAGTTGTGTTTGCATAATATTGCGAAAACAAAGTGCCAGATAATATGTCTTACCTTATACACACACTTTTCAATTCGGACACCGAAGACGAAGAATTCGAAGGATTTACGAATGAAGAATAACTTCAGAAAGTGAGCGCTATGTTTATTTTGTGTGTTGTGACATTAACGTTTGAGCAACATTATGTTGCTATTGCTCTGCACTATTTTGAATTTTACTATGTTTGTGATTGCACATTTGCGTACATTTTGGGACAGAGTTGTTAGAACGCTGGTTTTTAATATATTATTAAAGTTTGACTGACCTATCTGACTGTTTTTTTGACATTCCCTTTAGCGCAGCGTAGGCGCGGCTTATAGTCCGGGGCGGCTTATAGGTGGACAAAGTTTTGAAATATGCCATTCATTGAAGGTGCGGCTAATAACCCGGGGCGGCTTATAGTGCGGAAAATACGGTACATACAAGTTTTGGCGCAACATACTGTATGTTGCCATCCAAGCACTGTTGTCATGGGCCCCTGCTTATTTCAGCAAGACAATGCCAAGCCACGTGTTACAACAGCGTGGCATCGTAGTAAAAGAGTGCGTGTACTAGACTGGCCTGCCTGTAGTCCAGATCTGTGTCCCATTGATAATGTGTGGCGCCATATGAAGCCTAAAATATCACAACAGAGACCCCGGACTGTTGAACAACTTAAGCTGTACATCAAGCAAGAATGGGAAATAATTCCACCTGAGAAGCTTCAAAAATGTGTCTCCTCAGTTCCCAAACGTTTACTGAGTGTTGTTAAAAGGAAAGGCCATGTAACACAGTGGTGAACATGCCCTTTCCCAACTACTTTGGCACGTGTTGCAGCCATGAAATTCTAAGTTAATTATTATTTGCAAAAAAAAAATTACGTTTATGAGTTTGAACATCAAATATCTTGTCTTTGTAGTGCATTCAATTGAATATGGGTTGAAAAGGATTTGCAAATCATTGTATTCCGTTTATATTTACATCTAACACAATTTCCCGACTCATATGGAAACAGGGTTTGTAATATTAACAGTATTTCAATTCAGGCGGGACAGAAAATGGTAACTAATCACACTCACGTTCTGAAGCGGCGATGGTGTCGGGATGGGGAGCAGCCCCGCGCCAGAGAGGAGGCTGTGCACGGGGGTGGTAGGGGTCAAAAGTGACAAAGCCTTGGCCTCTTCTGGAATCTTCCCTGCAGGGCAGAAGCAAACATAAGCGACTTGTTCTAGAAACTCAGAGAATACAGTCCCCGCCCCCCATCCCCCGCATCACCCCCTCATTGTCTTCTACTACCCCCCCCCCAGCATCCTAGCATCCCACCTGGTTTATCTTAGCACACTGCTAACATGCTAACTGTGTGTTTGCGTTGTGTTCCCTTTAAAAAAATAAATAAAAAAAAAACAATGCAGAGAATGTGAGTCAACACTTAGGGATGCATGGGTCACCTGGACTGGAAACATATTGTGGTCATGAACGCCGCGCGAGCAACGCGTGGGCGCTTTTCCGTGCGGGGGGAGAGGGGGGGTGATGGTTTGGCAACACAAGACAACCCCAATGGCTGCGTCACTAATAGCACACGGGACATCAGATACAGAGAAGAACAAGTTTTAGCACTGGCAACAACAACAACAAAAATAAACAATTCATCTGCTTTCCTGACGCACACGCAGGCTGGGAGGGGGCGGGGCTTGTACCACCAAGCGGCTTTCTTACGAGGGGTGTGAATCTTCGGGCACCTAACGATTCGACCCGGTTCCTGGGGTGACTCGATTCAAACCGATGCTCGCGATGCATTATTTTTGGTATAATATTTATAATTAGGCTTTTAAAAACAGGTTAGAAAAGCTCCTTCTGGCTGCATGGAGATGGCCTAAAATCATTTAAAAAAATGTATTCTTATCAAAAAAAATTCAAAATATTTCAAACTATTTTTTTTTAAACAGATTTTTAAAAATTATGATTCCATTTAGAATAATAACTGGGATTCAATTATTTGTGCACCACTATTTTTACTAGCGTTTAAAAAAAAAAAAAAAAAAAAAAAAATCTCCCACAAATCCATGCATTTGTTGTTCTCAGAACAGTTGGACATTAAAAGTGATCGAGCTTATCTTAGTAAAGATACGTTTACATAATCTACTTAACAAGGAAGGCTGTGCTTGGTGATACAGGCCTCGTGCGAGGGCGACTACAACCCCCGTGTACCTTTAAGTACATATGACTGCAAATACTGTGTGGTAAAAAAAAGAGCAGCTAAGTGGACTTGAGAACAGGTGAGAGTTGAAGCATTTTGTATAAAGATGTTCAGTCCATGAGAGGACCGGGTCTCACTTGGAGAGCGACTAGCCTCTCACTATGGCAACGGTCATAGGAGACAAGAGAGTCAAGTGTTAGTCATCCTCCTAGCATCCCGGCGGCATGCCGACTCAACCACATACAAGCTGCAGCGGGAGAGAGAGAGAGGGGGGCATGGGGTTTGGACAATAATCAAAAAACAAAACCAAATGGGAAAATAACAAATATAAAAAATCACAAGGCTAGAGAGAACCACCTTTTCTGGATAGAGACAGCAGAGAGTGGACAACATGGGAAAGTATGAAAGGAAACAAAATGGAGATATCAAAATAAAAAATCAAAAAATCAAACAAAAATAAAAAGAGACAAGGTGTCCATCTTGGAAGGCTCAGCGGGCTATTCTCCGGGTCACATCCCCCCCGTGAAGGCTGCGTTGGGCCCCATCGGGGATTTGTGGCTTGGAAAACAATGCCTGACTCAGGCTAGTGTAGTGTAACGGCTGGCCCGCTCTAGTCATCTGATATGCACACATAATCACACAGAAAAAACATACAAAACCAAATTAATAAACTCCATCCAGCACCAAGTCACGTCAACTTCATGTGTTGCCGAAAGGGGGGGCGGAGTGGGGGTGGGGGAGGGTGGGGGAGGGTGCAAAAGGAGAATGAGAGGAGGCGGGGGAAAGAGAGGGGGTGGGGGTGGGGACTATGTTAGCTGTGTTGCCATGGACGCGACAAACAGGTGATGGTTACTCCCCCGCAAATAACCCAGTGAGCTAATCTGAAGATCAATATCAAATACATCATAATATCAAAAATTAAATATCAGTAATCAACTCCTTCACTAATTGTGTGTGAATGCTGAAAGGTGACCAGGTGTGTCAAACTCGTGTTCTCTGAGGGCCACGCCGCAGTTTTGGCAAGCAGTGAATCATTTATAAATATAAAAGGCACAAGGATTCCCCTCATGATATTATTACATAATGCCTATGCATTTGAATATTATATACCGTAAATTCTGGACTATAAGCCGTCACTTTTTTTCCTACGCTTTGCACCCTGCGGCTTATTAAACTGTGTGGCTAATTTATAAAAAATTTATTCGCTGACTCTAATGTAAATAGTTTAAAAACCAAAACAAGCAAACGCACTGAATAGCTACATTTTTGTTTGTGCTATGGTGCCATCTTTTTCGGTGAGTTTGCTCACTGCAGGTGCTGCAATGGCTGCACTGCCCTTCCTGTTTAGACTGAGCTATGAGGAAGTACAGTTGCCGTTCTGTCTTGTGGCAGTCCACTGCGTTTCTACTAGTATGGAGTCTTTTTTTTTAGCACTCCAAGCCACATTTATAAGTTTTTACAATATAACTAAAACCATATTGATTTACTAAATCGCCCCACGTGTGATGTCTGTAGGAGTGTTTTCGTGCATATTTGTACGTGCTCGTCACAATGGAGATACTGAGTCTGTTTAGTTGATTGGAGACCTAGTGGGTTCATGACAATGTGTGAATTGTGTGAATTATATTTATATAGCGCTTTTCTCTAGTGACTCAAAGCGCTTTACATAGCGAAACCCAATGTCTAAGTTACATTTAAACCAGTGTGGGTGGCACTGGGAGCAGGTGGGTAAAGTGTCTTGCCCAAGGACACAACGGCAGTGACTAGGATGGCAGAAGCGGGGATCGAACCTGGAACCCTCAAGTTGCTGGCAGGGCCACTCTACCAACTGAGCTATGCCGCCCAATGACTTATGTTGTTTGATAAGCCGTTTGGAAACATTTAGGGTACGTAAATAAACATTTACAAAATATTTATGTGTAAATAACTCATTTCACAATGTATCCATCTGCGACTTATAGCGAAGCTAATATATGGAAAAATATTTATTTATTTTAAAATTGTGCGCTCTACAGTCCGGTGAATATGGTAATTTTTACGGCCACTGTAAAGATGAATATGTAAATTTGACTGTAAATACCTGAATTGTAATGTAAAATTCACGGTGGGTTGTACAGTGTATTATTGAAATGGAAAAACAGTACCAGTTTTTTTTTTTACAGTAAAATTCTGGCGACTGCACTGCCAGGTTTTTTTTTACCTTAAATTTAAGGTTGCTTTTGCAGTGTACTATTGTAAATGGAAAAACAGTACCAATTTTTTACGGAACAATTATTGTGACTAAGCTGCCAGGTTTTTTTTACTGTAAAATCTATGGTTGCTTTTTTAGTGTTTGACTGTAAATAGAAAAACAGTACATTACAATTCTGGCAACTTAGTCATACTTGCCAACCCTCCCGAATTTTCCGGGAGACTCCCAAAATTCAGCGCCTCTCCCGAAAACCTCCCGGGACAAATATTCTCTCGAAAATCTCCCGATTTTCAGCCGGAGCTGGAGGCCACGCCCCCTCCAGCTCCATGCGACCTGAGTGAGGACAGCCTTTTTTTCATGACGGGAGGACAACAGGGTGACAAGAACTAAATCATTCAGACTAGAGATAAATTGTATTATTATGTTTATCTTACCTAAAAATAAATATATATATTAATGTATTTATTTTTTAAATACATTTTTACTATATTTTGCTAAAAACATCAAAATTAATTATATTTTTATTTTTATTTTTTCTGACTCCTTATTCAGCCATAGAATTATACATTAAAATAAACATATTTGAAATAATTAATTTTAAATGATCATAATAATTCATTTAAAATGACCATATTTAATTATTAAAATAATTGCTTGTTTATCAACAACTTTAACATTTTATTCATTACATTTTGAAGCTCTCAGAAGTCAAGTTATGTTATATTCCTTAATATTTATTTATGCAAGTTTGAAGTATCAATTATCTAAACACAGTTTTGTTTGCATATTTTCAGGATGTAGATATAGATATAGATATATATATATGTATATATATATATATATATGAAATACTTGACTTGGCGAATTCTAGCTGTCAATATACTCCTCCCCTCTTAACCACGCCCCGCCCCCAATGACAACATTTTGGTGACTGAGCCAACAGTTTTTTTTGTTTTTTTTACATAAAATTTACAGTTGTTTTCACAGTATTTTACTGTAAATAGAATAACAGTAAATTACAATTCTGTCAACTTAGTTGACATTTATTTGTACTGTAAAATGTACGGTTGTTGTTTTTGCGATTTATTACTGTGAATGAAAAAACAATACTACAGTTTTTTTTAATGATAACATTTTGGTGACTGGGCCAACAGGTTTTTTTTTTTTTTTTTTTTATACATACAATTTACGGTTGTATTCACTGTGTTTTACTGGAAATAGAATAACAGTACATTATAATGGCCTAGTGGTTAGAGTGTCCGCCCTGAGATCGGTAGGTTGTGAGTTCAAACCCCGGCCGAGTCATACCAAAGACTATAAAAATGGGACCCATTACCTCCCTGCTTGGCACTCAGCATCAAGGGTTGGGATTGGGGGTTAAATCACCAAAAATTATTTCCGGGCGCAGCCACCCCTGCTGCCCACTGCTCCCCTCACCTCCCAGGGGGTGAACAAGGGGATGGGTCAAATGCAGAGGACAAATTTCACCACATCTAGTGTGTGTGTGTACTTTAACTTAAAATGTACGGTTGTTGTCTTTGCGGTCTATTACTGTGAATGAAAAAATAATTGGTGACTGAGCGACCAGTTTTTTGTTTTTTTTAACATAAAATTTACAGTTGTTTTCACGGTATTTTACTGTAAATAGAATAACCGTACACTTGTTTACGGTAAACTTCTGCTGACCCAACTACCCTTTTTTTTTTTACCGTAAAAGTTACAGTTGCTGTTTTTACTGTGTATTACCATGAATGAAAAAAAAAAGAGTACAGTAAAAACCTGGTGACTGAGCAACCAGTTTTTACTGTAAAATCTATTGTCATACTTACAGTGTACAATTTGATAGATAACTTGCTTTGAAAACAATAGTCTATCATATAATAACTAGAGATGTCCGATAATGGCTTTTTTGCCGATATCCGATATTGTCCAACTCTTAATTACCGATTCCGATATCAACCGATACCGATATATACAGTCGTGGAATTAACACATTATTATGCCTAATTTTGTTGTGATGCCCCGCTGGATGCATTAAACAATGTAACAAGGTTTTCCAAAATAAGGGAACAACTTCAACTCAAGTTATGGAAAACAGTGCCAACATGACAATGCCATATTTATTATTGAAGTCACAAAGTGCATTATTTTTTTTAACATGCCTCAAAACAGCAGCTTGGAATTTGGGACATGCTCTCCCTGAGATAATCCTGATACCCACTACAACTATGGGAAATACTATACTTTGACTTTCACAAAGTGCATTTTTAAACATGCCTCAAAACAACAACTACAAAAACAATGAAGGCACACAGCTTCAATCCAGAGTATACTAGAGTAATAAAGTAAACAATAACACAGTCCTCATTTAGTGCAAGACTGCCTGGCATACTGTATTGCAGGAAATTATAAACTGGGCTCACATCCACATCCATCTTCCGCTTGTATTCACCGTGTATCTTCTTATGGTTCTTGAAGAGGTGGGAGATCTAATTGCTTGTATTAAAGGAAGACGTCTTGGTTCCTCCTCGCATAACCAACTTTTTGCAGTCATTGCAAATTGCCAGTTTTTTATCCGTCAGAGACACTTTAAAATAATCCCAAACCATAGACATGGTGTCGTTAGTCAGTCACCGAGCAAGCTCGCTTGTTAGCCACGGCTACAGCACCGGCAACAACACACCCTTGTAGTTGTTATGCTCCGCTCGCGGCGGTTTGATGAGGTCATCAAGCGTCGCCAGTAAACCTCTCATGCTGCAGTCGTCAACTCCTGTGTTGTGTGTAGGAGAGGGGAGAGGCTGCTTACTGGGAGACGCAACTGCTCTGTACTGCTCCCTACGTCCGTGTTTTACCAGATATGTACCGCTCCGTACAGCGGAGTTTTAAAAAGTAATTCATTTTACTTTTTGAAACCGATACCGATCATTTCCGATATTACATTTTAAGCATTTATCGGCCGATACTATAGACAGGCCGATATTATCGGACATCTCTCATAATAAAGTATTTATTTTTATTCCCAAAAAAACTATTTGAGATGTATGATAAAACATTTGTTGCATTATTGGATAATATTATGCAAAAATATGCAACTGCATGCAAGGCATGAGTTTTATCAGTCAAAATGGAAAAAAAAACGTATACATTTAGGAAAACAATATAAAGTACCGTATTTTTCGGACTATAAGTCGCAGCTTTTTTCATAGTTTGGCCGGGGGTGCGACTTATACTCAGGAGCGACTTATGTGTGAAATTATTGACACATTACCGTAAAATATTAAACAATATTATTTAGCTCATTCACATAATAGACTAGACGTATAAGATTTCATGGGATTTAGCGATTAGGAGTGACAGATTGTTTGGTAAACATATAGCATGTTCTATATGTTATAGTTATTTGAATGACTCTTACCATAATATGTTACGTTAACATACCAGGCACATTCTCAGTTGTTTATTTATGCGTCATATAACGTACACTTATTCAGCCTGTTGTTCACTATTCTTTATTTACTTTAAATTGCCTTTCAAATGTCTATTCTTGGTGTTGGGTTTTATCAAATAAATGTCCCCCAAAAATGCAACTTATACTCCAGTGCGACTTACCGTATTTTCCGCACTATTAGCCGCACCTAAAAACCACAAATTTTCTCAAAAGCTGACAGTGCGCCTTTTAACCCGGTGCGCTTTATATATGGATAAATATTAAGATTCATTTTCATAAAGTTTCGATCTCGCAACTTCGGTAAACAGCCGCCATCTTTTTTCCCGGTAGAACAGGAAGCGCTTCTTCTTCTACGCAAGCAACCGCCAAGGTAAGCACCCGCCCCCATAGAACAGGAAGCGCTTCTTCTTCTACTGTAAGCAACCACCCGCTCGCGTAGAAGAAGAAAAAGCGCGCGGATATCACCGTACGTTTCATTTCCTTTGTGTGTTTACATCTGTAAAGACCACAAAATGGCTCCTACTAAGCGTCAGGGATCCGGTTCATGAAAAGACGCAATCTCTCCATCCACACACGGATTACTATTTCACAGCAACTGATATTCCTGTGAAACGCACCGTGGATACAACGGGAGCACGTACGGTGAATATTCGCACCACAGGGAATGAGAAGTCATCCTTCACTGTGGTTCTAGCTTGCCATGCTAATGAAACTTCCACCCATGGTGATATTCAAAAGGAAGACCTTGCCAAAAGAGACATTTCCAGCCGGCGTCATCATAAAAAGCTAACTCGAAGGGATGGATGAAGAAAAGATGAGCGAGTGGTTAAGGTACCGTATTTTCCGCACTATAAGGCGCACCGGATTATTAGCCGCACCTTCAATGAATTACATATTTCATAACTTTGTCCACCAATAAGCCGCCCCGGATTATAAGCCGCGCCTACGCTGCGCTAAAGGGAATGTCAAAAAAACAGTCAGATAGTTCAGTCAAACTTTAATAATATATTGAAAACCAGCGTTCTAACAACTCTGTCCCAAAATGTACGCAAATGTGCAATCACAAACATAGTAAAATTCAAAATGGTGTAGAGCAATAGCAACATAATGTTGCTCGAACGTTAATGTCACAACACACAAAATAAACATAGCGCTCACCTTCTGAAGTTATTCTTCATTCGTAAATCCTTCGAATTCTTCGTCTTCGGTGTCCGAATTGAAAAGTTGCGCAAGCGTGGGATCCAAAATGGCCGGTTCCGTCTCGTCGAAGTCATCGGAGTCAGTGTCGCTGTTGTTGTCCAGTAGTTCTGTGAATCCTGCCTTCCGGAAAGCTCGGACCACAGTTGTGACCGAAATATCTGCCCAGGCATTTACGATCCACTGGCAAATGTTGGCGTATGTCGTCCGGCGCTGTCTGCCCGTCTTAGTGAAGGTGTGTTCGCCTTCGGAGCTGTGTGAAAAAAGCCACCCGGCCTCTTCGCGTAAACTTCCCTTAACCACTCGCTCATCTTTTCTTCATCCATCCATCCCTTCGAGTTAGCTTTTATGATGACGCCGGCTGGAAAGGTCTCTTTTGGCAAGGTCTTCCTTTTGAATATCACCATGGGTGGAAGTTAGCATGGCAAGCTAGAACCACAGTGAAGGATGACTTCTCATTCCCTGTGGTGCGAATATTCACCGTACGTGCTCCCGTTCCACAGTGCGGTTCACAGGAATATCAGTTGCTGTGAAATACGGTAGTAATCCGTGTGCGGATGGAGAGATTGCGTCTTTTTATGAACCGGATCCTTTTCGCTTAATAGGAGCCATTTTGTGGTCTTTACAGATGTAAACAGGAAATGAAACGTACGGTGATATCCGCGCGTTTTTTCTTCTTCTTCCGGGGGCGGGCGGTAGCTTACAGTAGAAGAAGAAGCGCTTCCTGTTCTATGGGGGCGGGTGCTTACCTTGGCGGTTGCTTGCGTAGAAGAAGAAGCGCTTCCTGTTCTACCGGGAAAAAAGATGGCGGCTGTTTACCGAAGTTGCGAGATCGAAACTTTATGAAAATGAATCGTAATAAAGCGCACCGGGTTATAAGGCGCACTGTTAGCTTTTGAGAAAATTTGTGGTTTTTAGGTGCGCCTTATAGTGCGGAAAATACGGTAAGTTTAAGTTTACGCGAAGAGGCCGGGTGGCTTTTTTCACGCAGCTCTGTCCATGTTGATATACGTATGTTTGTGATTGCACATTTGCGTACATTTTGGGAGTGAACAGAGTTGTTAGAACGCTGGTTTTTAATATATTATTAAAGTTTGACTGACCTATCTGACTGTTTTTTTGACATTCCTTTAGCGCAGTTAGATGCGGCTTACAACACCGGGCGGCTTATAGGTGGACAAAGTTTTGAAATATGCCGTTCATTGAAGGCGCGGCTTTTAACCCAGGGCGCCTTATGGTGCGGAAAATACGGTATATATGTTTTTTTCCTTCTTTATTATGCATTTTCGGCCGGTGCGACTTATACTCCGAAAAATACGGTACGTTATTGACGCAATTTTATTTTTGCAGGCCATGTAAAATGTGGCGGGCCAGAGTGGACTCTGGGCCTTGAGTTTGACACCTGTAAATGGTAGCGATTCCCCCTGTTTGCAGCATTGGGAGAACATCTGAGCAATCTGATTGGGTATCTGCGTGACCTCATTCGTGTAGTTGCTTTTGGCTGATTGCAGCGTAAATCTAGTGGGAATGTTGGGACTCTCTCAGCATCCACACAATAACATTCACCATTCATTTTAGCACTGTTGTGTACTTCCAAAACCACCCAGTGACAGGCTAACACTAGCTAGCATTAGCTAACGTTGCTAGCTGGCTACGTGCGATTAGACGTCACCAATGACGCACGAGGTCCTTTTTTTGTGTGCCCCAGTCTTCATTAAAGTAGTACAAATCAACCAGAAGAGCAAACAGCCGAATAGAAGGGAAGGACTTTTTTTTTTTTTAAAGACTAGAGAGACATTTTATGGGAGTTATTGGCGCTAACGTTAGCTTGCACTCACCTTCTGCACATGGCACCACTATGAGAGCTCGGTCGATAAAAACAGTGTTGGTAAGATGCTGCGCCACACCAACACTGGAAGGTTGTCGATACTTTATGTAACACACTTTGGACGAGAAGGACAGAGATGTGTTGCTGTAAAGAGAAAAGCAGACAAAAGAGCTCGTTAAAAGAGCACGACACCCGAGACGTCGTTGTGTCGGTTTATGCGAGGACCAAGCACAGGCCGCACATCCGCGGTGTTTCCTGCCCGGCCAGGCCCGGAAACTTTGCGCTTACTCGGGCGGGTAGAGCCGCAGCTCCTCGATATCCCCCAGGAAGCCGAAGAGCGCGCGCAACTGCTCGCTGCTCACAGCCGATGAAAGATTGGTCACCTGGACGACGGCAGTCCCGGGAATACCGCTCATCGTGCAAAACAATCCTATTTTACTATATTTGACCGAATAAATATTCCTCCTTCCCTTTTTACGTCCAGGAGCGCTTGGCTGGTTTCTTCTAACTTTAAAAAAATGGAGTTTCACGAATGCTGATGCGCATTACCGCCCCCTGGCGGCGAAGAGCGGCACACGTAATAAGAGCATCGTAGCATACAAACTAGAGATGCGCGGTTTGCGGACACAACCGCGGAGTCCGCGGATTATCCGCGGATCGGGCGGATGAAATTTAAAAAAATAAGATTTTATCCGCTCGCGGGTCGGGTCGGGCGGATTAATTAGATTTTTTTTTTTTTTTTTTTTTTTTTTGCGGGTGGCAGTTAAACCAATTGGGAAATATATATACATAGTTAAATGTTGTTACCCACATACGAAAAACGAGCAGGCACCTGCAGCATATGCCACAACAGAAGAAAAAAAAAAGAAAAAGAGATGGACACTTTTACGGAGCGGAGGGACGCCTCGCCGGGGTCCGGGACCGAGGCTCCTTCCCCCGAGAGGGCCCCACCGGGAGCCGTAGCTGAGGCGATCCGCGAGAAGGGCCCGACGCACGTCCAGGGTCACTACCGCGCCCACCGCACCGACACCCCGCCTCGTCCGCTTTCGCCGCGGCCGGCGTCACGCGCAGCAGGTAAGCAGCTTACCTGCCCGCCACCCCCGTGGCCGGGGGCTCGTAACATGGGTCACTCCGCGCGCTCCGCCCGCGCAGCTTACCTGCTTGCTCGCAAAATGATTATTAGCATTCAGACAGGTTAAAATGTTGCTAAAACCATCACTTTTCTATCAGTCACAGTGACTTTTCAAAACAAAAATATTACAGCAAAAATCATATGGGTTGATTGACATGTTTATTCTGTAAGCTAACTTCAATAGTTTGAAATTATTTTGACAGTTAATGCCAGTTATCCTGTCAACCTTTCACAAGACTTCAATTTGTTAATTGAAAGTATAAATAGTATAAACACTTTTAACAGTATGTCGTGCTGTGAAATACAGCCGACAGGATGGCGCACCAAACACAAAGCAAGGCCATGCTGCAGGAGAACAATTAAGGACTTCTTTCATTTAAGGTTTGTGATAAACCATCAAACTCATTCGTTAAAAAGGACTCTATAGTAATATAAAGCGAATTTTTCTGGACATTATCATGCAAGAAAAGTTTATTTTTGGGATCGCGATCACCGCGTAATGATTTTTAAAGGTTGCATTACATTATTAACTGTCCCATGTGATCAGCCAGTGCGATTGGAAGTCCATGCTCAATTATTGCCTCCGTAAATAAAACTTCGGCATTTATCACATCCAAAGAATCTGTTTGGGCGACGAAAAACGTTGAAAGTTTTCCACTTGTATCGCTAGCAACGGCATTAGACTTGTGTTTTTTTGTCCCAACGTGGTCTTTTACATCACTAATTCCTCCGTGTCCGATCGAAAAATCTTGTCTGCACAAGGTGCAATTCGCGTAGTTTTCACCCTTTTTTTTTTATTTTTATTAATATTAGATATATAACAACGGGCGGATGGCGGGCGGATGCAGTTCTGATCAAACGTTACATCGGGTGGATGGCGGATGGTTGACGACTTTCTGCCGCGGTTGCGGATGAAATAAATTGCCTATCCGCGCATCTCTAATACAAACATACAACACTTGTTCATTGTGAAAGAGCATTAGTTTATTTTCCACAGGTTGTGCCAGAAACACTATGTACAAAATCTGGAATGTGGCATGAATGCATGTCGACGTCACTGTGACCATTTCAGGTACAATAGAAACATACAAGCGATTCATGAAAACTGGTGCCTCTCTGCAGTGGAACTTATTGCTGGTTGTACATCTGAAACTTGATAATCTCGTCGTTCATTTTCTGTTTCTGCGTATTTACATTTTGATTAGTACGGTCTAAAACAAGCCTTCAAAAATAAATAAGACGTCATGGATGAAGAAACCCACAAATGATCTCCCAAGATTGTCAACAAAGACAGACTGTAATTAACATGTATAGAAATCAGAATCACCAACAAGGAAACAAAATAACATTTTGAAAACTGCACATTAAATCACCATTTGCCAGAAAAAAGTATCCATGCTGATCTTGTATGAAACGTGACTGTTAATTAACAGAATTATGCCCAACTTGGTCTGCATGAATGTGCTCATTAATGTCCTGCTGGAAGGGAATGACGGACTCACTTCATGCAGCTGACAGGTGAATAAAATCATTTTGACTTTGAACACCTACGTTATAAAGGGTGACAAACATTTACACCACGCAGACTTTTCTTCACACTATCCTATACATATACATATATATATTTCATGTGCTATTTCATTACAAAACCTTTTGATATAAAAGAAACAAAATCATGTAAAATCATCAGGTGTTTCTAAAAGGGTTTAAAAACAATCCAATGTGATTTTTTTGTTATTGCTTCGAAGCCTGGAAGCTGCAAACGGACTATTGCTTGGTGGTGCTGGGTTCAAAGGTCATCCCCAGGTCAATATGGCACTTGCTGCTCCCACACAGAAAGAACTCAAATTCACATGAATGGACATAAAAAGAAAGGCAAAGTGTGGTGGTGTCCCAAAGGTAAAGTATGAATCCACATGGTGGCCGCCTTAAATCAAAACAAAACCATGAAATGGTGACCTGTTCTTACTAATCCTCTCCATCCCTAATGTGCACACTTGCTTTGGTCGTGTAGAAGAGCGGCCACGCTGTAAAAAATTAAAACGTCTCTAGCACATTAAGGCCGAGCAGCTCTCCTACTTTCTTCTTGTTTCTACTTTGAACTCTCCTGGTCCGAGAAACCGATTCTTCCGAGGTATGACGGGAACGTGGCCGGCTGGACAGGACGCGGGGTGTCTGCAGGTTCTCAAACATCGCCTTCATCCACATCCACCCGCGCTCCACCAGCACAGGACACAGTCCACCTTGAACTGCAGACATTTCACATCAAAAGTTGGAAAAAAAAGGGCAAAGTGGATGAGTGAAAGGGGGGGGGGGGGCGGGGGAGCCCTGCCCCCCTAGTGGTCATGGTGACAAGTGGTAGAACATGGAATTCTCTGCACGAAGGGAGCTCAGTTTGTATAAAAATAGAAACCACAGTGACGGCCCCGTTGGCTGATGTTGGCCGTGTCGACCCGCTTACATTCGAGTGGCGTTCTCCCGTTTCAGCTACCACAAATAGTCCCAACAGGTGCCCATGGATCTAGAAAAATAACATCTCCTGTTCCCAGTCCCGTCTACGCTTGCACGTCTCTCGCGATTGTCAGATCCACAGTGTTGGCAAAGGTCTTGAGGAGGGAAACAGCGTTCCCGTGGTCGATATTCACAAAGCTGTATCCATTCGCCTGTGAAGACAGGAGATGTTGTTTGAAACACACAAAAAAGTGCCTTATTGGTATGCCTGGGCCGATGACACATTTTTACAGGGCGATATACTGTCCCACAAATTATTGCCGATACACGATTATATTGTCAGCATTATTTTGAAACCAAATTAAACAATAAGGTAATTTAAATATAAAATAGTAATGCAAGTAAGGACCACTTCAAACTTTTATTTCTCTTTACTTTAGTGTTTTGTACCTTTGTAACTGAAAGGTCAATGACTTAATTAATCCTAAAACGATAAACAAACAATACAAATCAAATCAACTATGAGTATATTTGTTTTGTTGTATTTGTGTTGCCATCACTTCCCAACAAATTAGGCATACTTGCTCGTTCGTCCGTGTTGATGGGCTAATCTTTTTCATTTGGTCTAAAGCCAAAAATATTCTTACAAAAGGAAATTTGGCTTTGAAATAAAGTTTTTTTCTCCTAATTTTTGTTACCTTGCAGTGTTTCTCACTCGCGACACCACTAAGACAAATATTGTGGATGAGTGGCAAGAGGGTTCGTTAATTCCACAATTGACTAATGCGAAGCTCAATAACTTTTAACTACCCTAAATAAGGAAACAAACATGAAAAAAGTCAAATAAATATCGAACATCTTAAAATGCAGCTTTTTCCCTAGTCAGTAAAACTTAGTTGGGTGGTTTGTTTTTGTTTTTTTCTATTGCCATTGCCATCCATCCGTCTATCTTCTTCCGCTTAGCTGAGGTTGGGTCAAGGGGGCAGCAGCCTAAGCAGGGAAGCCCAGAGTTTCCTCTCCCCAGCTACTTCGTCCACCCCAGCCACTTCGTCCAGCTCTTCCCGGGGGATCTTGAGGCATTCCCAGGCCAGCCGGGAGACAAAGTCTTCCCAACGTGTCCTGGGTCTTCCCCGTGGCCTCCTACCGGTCGGACGTGCCCTAAACACCTCCCTAGGGAGGCGTTCGGGTGGCATCCTGACCAGATGCCCGAACCATCTCATCTGGCTCCTCTCGATGTGGAGGAGCAGCGGCTTTACTTTGAGCTCCCCCCGGATGGCAGAGCTTCTCACCCTATCTCTAAGGGAGAGCCCCGCCACCTGGCGGAGGAAACTCATTTCGGCCGCTTGTACCCGTGATCTTGTCCTTTCGGTCATAACCCAAAGCTCATGACCATAGGTGAGGATGGGAACGTAGATCGACCGGTAAATTGAGAGCTTTGCCTTCCGGCTCAGCTCCTTCTTCACCACAACGGATCGATACAGCGTCCGCATTACTGAAGACGCTACACCGATCCGCCTGTCGATCTCACGATCCACTCTTTCCTCACTCGTGAACAAGACTCCAAGGTACTTGAACTCCTCCACTTGGGGCAGGGTCTCCTCCCCAACCAGGAGATGGCACTCCAACCTTTTCCAGGGAGAACCATGGAGGTGCTGATTCTCATCCCAGTCGCTTCACACTCGGCTGCGAACCGATCCAGTGAGAGCTGAAGATCCTGGGCAGATGAAGCCATCAGGACCAAATCATCTGCAAAAAGCAGAGACCTAATCCTGCAGCCACCAAACCAGATCCCCTCAACGCCTTGACTGCGCCTAGAAATTTTGTCCATAAAAGTTATGAACAGAATCGATGACAAAGGGCAGCCTTGGCGGAGTCCAACCCTCACTGGAAACGTGTCCGACTTACTGCCGGCAATGCGGACCAATCTCTGGCACTGATCATACAGGGAGCGGACCGCCACACTCAGACAGTCCATTACCCCATACTCTCTGAGCACTCCCCACAGGACTTCCTGAGGGACACGGTCGAATGGCCTTCTCCAAGTCCACAAAGCACATGTAGACTGGTTGGGCAACTCCCATGCACCCTCAAGGACCCTACCGAGAGTATAGAGCTGGTGCACAGTTCCACGACCAGGACGAAAACCACACTGTTCCTCCTGAATCCGAGGTTCGACTATCCGGCGTAGCCTCCTCTCCAGTACACCTGAATAGACCTTACCGGGAACGCTGAGGAGTGTGATCCCACGATAGTTGGGAGCCTTGTCACCGAGGAGCTTTTTAACTACCTCAGCAACCTCAGCCCCAGAAATAGGAGAGCCCACCACAGATTCCCCAGGAACTGCTTCCTCATAGGAAGACGTGTTCTTCCATGTATTCCCTCCACAGATCCACAACATCCGCAGTCGAGGTCAGCAGAACACCATCCTCACCATACACGGTGTTGACAGTGTACTGCTTCCCCTTCCTGAGGCGGCGGATGGTGGTCCAGAATCGCTTCAAAACCGTCCGGAAGTCGTTTTCCATGGCTTCCCCGAACTCCTACCATGTCCAAGTTTTTGCCTCCGCGACCGCTGAAGCCGCACACCGCTTGGCCTGTCAGTACTTGTCCGCTGCCTCCGGAGTCCTATGAGCCAAAACAACTCGATAGGACTCTTTCTTCAGCTTGACGGCATCCCTCACCGCCGGTGTCTACCAACAGGTTCTAGGATTACCGCCACGACAGGCACCAACTACCTTGCGGCCACAGCTCCAATCAGCCGCCTCAAAAATAGAGGTGCGGAACATGGTCCACTCGGACTCAATGTCCAGCACCTCCTTGTGACATGTTCAAAGTTCTTCCGGAGGTGGGAATTGAAACTCTCTGACAGGAGACTCTGCTAGACGTTCCCAGCAGACCCTCACTATGCGTTTGGGCCTGCCAGGTCTGTCCGGCATCGTCCCCCACCGTCACACCCAACTCACCACCAGGTGGTGATCGGTAGAAAGCTCCGCCCCTCTCTTCACACGAGTGACCAAAACATGAGGCCGCAAATCCAATGACAACTACAAAGTCGATCATGGAACTGCGGCCTAGGGTGTCCTGGTGCCAAGTGCACATATGGACACCCTTATGTTTAAACATGGTGTTTGTTATGGACAATCTGTGACGAGCACAAAAGTTCAATAACAAAACACCACTAGGGTTCAGATCCGGGCGGCCATTCTTCCCAATCACGCCTCTCCAGGTTTCACTGTCGTTGCCAACATGAGCGTTGAAGTCCCCAAGTAGGACAAGGGAATCACCCGGGGGAGCACTTTCCAGTACTCCCTTGAGTGTATCCAAAAAGGGTGGGTATTCTGAACTGCTGTTTGGTGCGTAAGCACAAACAACAGTCAGGACCCGTCCCCCCACCCGAAGGCGGTGGGAAGCTACCCTCTCGTCCACTGGGTTGAACTCCAACTTGCAGGGTTTGAGCCGGGGGGGCAACAAGAATTGCTACCCCAGCCCGTCGCCTCTCACGGTGTGCAACGTCAGTGTGGAAGAGAGTCCAGCCCCTCTCGATAACTGGTTCCAGAGCCCTTGCTGTGCGTCGAAGTGAGTCCGACTATATCCAGTCGGAACTTCTCCACCTCGCGCACTAGCTCAGGCTCCTTCCCTCCCAGCGAGGTGACATTCCACATCCCAAGAGCTAGCTTATGTAGCCGAGGATCGGACCGCCAAGTGCCTTGCGCCTTCAGCTTCCGCCCAGCTCACAACGCACCCGACCTCTATGGCCCCTCCCATGAGTGGTGAGCCCATTGGAGGGGGGACCCATGTTGCCTCTTCGGGCTGTGGCCGGGCCCCATGGGGACAGGCCCGGCCACCAGGCGCTTGCCATCGTGCCCCAACTCCGGGCCTGGCTCCAGAGGGGGGCCCCGGTGACCCGCGTCCGGGCAAGGGAAATCGGAGTCTCGGTTTTTGCATTTCCATAGAAGTCTTCGAGCTACTCATTGTCTGATCCCTCACCTAGGACCTGTTTGTCTTGGGAGACCCTACCAAGGGGCATGGAAGCCCTCGGACAACATAGCTCCTCCGATCATTGGGACACGCAAACTCCTCTACCACGATAAGGTGGCAGCTCAGAGAGGAGCTATTGCCATTGCTTTCCAACAAATTTGGCATACTGGCTCAGTCATCCATGTTGATGGGATAATTTTTTTCATTTGGTTTAAAGCCAATCTCCAACAAATTTGGCTTTGAAATCCAATTTTTTTCCTACTTTTTGTTACTTTGCTGTGTTTCTCACTCGCAACTAGCTGTAAGCTTAGCAGTCCACCAACCGAGACAAATATTGTGGATGACTGACAAGCGGGTTCATTTAAATTAGCAATTGACTAATTGGAAGCTTATAAACTTTTAGCTATCCTAAATAAGTAAAAACATATTTAAAAAATTGAGTAGCAAAAATTTAAATAAATAATTATGGAATATCTTGAAGTGCAGTTTTTTCCCTAGTTGGAAAAACTTGGTTGGGTGGTTTGTTTTGTTGTCTTTTTTTCTGTTGCCATCACTTTCCAACAAATTTGGCATTCTGGCTCGTTTGTTCGTGTTAATGGGCTATTCTTTTACATTGGGTTTAAAGCCAAAGTATTCCAACACATTTGGCTTTGAAATCAATTGTTTGCTACCTTGCAGTGCTTCTCACCAAAGTAGCGACTAGCAAGGTGCTCTAAGTATGTAAGCAAGCGGTTCCGCCTCCACCCACCTAGACAAAAGTATACATAGTGAATGACCGACAAGAGGATTCACTCTGTTCATATAAATCTGCAATTGAACAAAGATGGACAAAGTGAAGGCTCTTATACGTTTTAAAAGCAAGAGACAAAGAAAATACACACAGTACAATTTATCAAAGTTATCAAGTCAATATTAATTTTGTTGGATTAAGTGATATTAATTAACCTCTTAAAGCCCAAGCTGTTTGTTTACATGCTTTTTTTATTTCTCTTTGCTATTTGGGCTTATTGGACCCTAATTAGAATAACAACTAAGAATCATCTTTTGATATGATGTACTTAGTCCATAAGTAACAAATGTGTACTTCATGTTTAGTGACATGCTAAATCTTATTTTTACACTTTTTTTTCCCCCAAATTCCGTTGTATGTTATACTCTTCTGACACCATCAGATGGCAGCATAAGTGTCCACATAAGCAGCCATAAGACCCCAATTCAGTAGTGTACACAATTTTGGAAATAAGAGCTAAAAGGTGCTGTCCATGCATGTGGCCACTAAGGCCTTTAGAGGTTTTAATTGACTATCGCCCCAGGCACAAAAAGTGACATACTTGGATAATTCTATCACCAGGCTGAAGAATCTTGGAAGCCGGTCCCTCAGGTTGGACCCTCGTCACAAAAATCCCCTAAAATGATCAAAGTTGGACATGTTATTGTTGCAATAATTAGGAGTTACATTTTTAATGACATGCACACAAAGAAAACTTTACATTGTCATCTGGACGAAAAGGGTTGCCACGACCTCCCACTCCTCCCGATATACTGAAACCAAGTTCAGGATTTTTCTCCACCTTCACATGGATCTGAAATGCATTAACTTTGTTATTTCCAATCCTAAAACAACAGGGGGTTTTGCTGTAATTTCACAGTCAAAAAAGGAACGAGAGAAAGGTTTGGACCAAACTGACCTCGTGCTGTGGTGCCTCGTGTGGCGCCCGCGGGGGTCCCTGCTGTGAGACTTTGAGCATCAAGTAATCAATGAGCTGCTCTCTCGAGGGATGGCGGGCCATGGGCGCCTGGCTCATGTGAGGACGAGCGGTTGAGCTCATCTGTCCGTTCATCAGAGGTACCTGGGACACCAAAGCAGACGTCAAAGCTTCTCGCTGTTTATCCGTACACAGCACCAGTGCAGGAATGAACATGCTTGATTAATGCCTGTGCCAATTAAGTAAATATTTTAGTTTGGTGGAGCACCCTCTAGTGGTAGAAAAGGGACCTCAACCTACTTTTCTGCGCGAGTCCATGGTGTAGCTCTGCTGACCTGGCGGTCCAAACACATCGTCCTAAAAGAAACAAATGTTGATTATTCACACATAAATATTTCATCACGATATGACAAGGACAGCAAACAGTGTGAGGCGATCTAAGTTGTTAGAAAAACAATTCGATGAGGAAGAGGAGAGGAAAAAAAGCGTGGCTTTCAACTACATGCCGATTGAGCGTCGCTAAAATATTTGCACGTTCTCCTCCACTTACCTTCCGTACAAACTCTGACGTCAAAGCACAAAGCGAGACGTTGTGAGGTGACGCTGAAGCGATGACAAGGTGGAGGATGAAGACGATGAAGCAGCACAGGAAGTTAAAAGACGGTCAAGGTGATGGTTGGAGGATTAGGACAGCAGCTGATATTAACGTGAACATGTATTAGGGCTTATTGGGGTCTATAATCCCATACCTAGTTGTTCAATATTTGTAAATTCCACTTGTATAAATGATGGGATGTACAAAGTACGGGGAGCACTTGGGATACTAACAAAACAAACATTCTCACACTGGTCTCAGTGGCAGATGTTTGCAGGGGTCTAATACAGCAGGAGACACTAGTCGGACTAACGGGAAGCCTTAGCATGAACGCTGGCAGTTGACGTTCATGTGGCGGTACTCACGCTGAAGGCGCCATAGGGCCTAAACACCAGCGAGCCGTGGCTGACTCGCACATCCCTACAGCTGCTGTAGTGGGAGGAGCCCAGCGGCGCGCTATTGGAATTATAGGAGCGAGACAGTGCGTTCTGAACACGACAGACGACATCAGGCGCCGGCCCACACGTCAGCGGTGGCCATGCAATCCACCAAAAGAGTGACACACACATGCAACAAAGAGCAAACGCTTCATGCATTAGGAAAGGAACACCAGATGTGCTTAAATTGTAGCCTCTGTTCCAATAGACTAGAATAGATCTTACATCAAAGAGTGTAGTTCCATTACATTTTTTGCTCATATATCTTATTTTTTTTACCTTTTCCATTTTCTTGGCCTCAATGTGCCGCATCACCTGGTCCCTCCAGTCCACCGGTACCCTTCCCGGTCCCCCCGACACCAGCCCGGGCCCGTCCAGGAGGGAGTGCTCCGACCTCACCCTGACATTGGGCCTCTTGCTGGGGCTGCCTTGCTGGTAGTGGAAGTCGCTGACCGACATTGTCCTCTCTGGAAGCTCGTGGGGCTGCGGCCTGGCGGCGGGAGGACGGGCTGGAGTGGAGATGTCAATGCTGTAAGTGCGGGCCGAAATGGGCCTCTGCGCCGCCTGGCTCATGGCCAGCGGGCCCCTGGCGAGGGTGTGGATGTCCCTGTAGGTCATGTAGTCACCCTCAGGCAGCTGCATGCGTCTGCCCTCGCCCACGGAGGTGGTGCTACTCTGCCGCTGTAATGGACCCCCACTGGACAGGCTGCTGGTAGACGGAAGCCTATCCTTGGCCCAAATGTCTCCAGGAAGTTTGCATCCTATGGGGGGGGCCCTGTGCTGTGGCTGCAGTGGGTAGGGGGGGGCCTGATTACGGTTGGAGTAGTTGGTGTTGGCGAGTGAGTGGGCAGCAGGTGGGAGGTAGCCTTGGTGTTCTGGAGGAATTGGCGTCCTCTGGGTCCACATCCCCTCTTTTGGCATGGCGCTGCTTGCGTACTGTACATTGTATTGAGGAGGGGGCGCGCCCATTGCCATGCTGGAGGGGGCTGGGTACCTGCTGGAGCTGGTGGCAAGATTTGAGGACGACAGCATGTCTGAGGAGGAGGCGTGAGAGCTCGGGTAGACCTGAAGAGTCTGGTCGTTGAGCAAGGAGGCGGATTTGCTCCTCATTATGCTCTGGCCCTGAGCCGTGGAGCCCTGACTGGGCCCGGGGCCACTGCCTACCATCCTAGCCTCTGCTGCGGCGTCGCCATCGTTGTCAAACGAGTACGGCTTCAATGCGCCCGTTTCTATGTTGCTGACACTCTGAGACTTGGTCACCTGAGGGGCGTGGCCCCTCCTCTCTGGAGACAGTTCCTCGGTGCTGCGAGACATCTCGCCACTTGATGTCACGCCGGCCGCGGACACGACCTGCTGGTTCCCGTTTTGAAAGTGCTGCATGTTGTCATAACCTCGCTTGGCGTCAACTTCCTCCCGTCCGAGTGAACCATTGTGAGGTTCCAGCTGGACCATGTTGTCTGTCGGCGGGTTGGACACGTTCATGTTGATCTGGTCCCACTTGGTGTAGCCGTCTCCCACACCGTTGTTCAGTCCCTTTTCGATGAAGGCCAGTCTGGCCTCCATGGACAGGTCATAGTCGCCCGCTGGCTCGGTGGTGGTCTGCTGGCCCCTCAGCAGCGCTTGGAGAGACGTTTCAGAGCCGTTGCCGTTATGAAGGAGCGTGCTGGTGTCTTTGGAAGGGTTCATGTTCTCGTCTTCTTGCCTGCAACAAAGATGGAGGATGACGTTGGCCAAATGGGAAGCGTGTTGTTGTAAAAAGAGCTGAATCGTGACACTGACCTGCTTTTTGAAAGGAAGGGCATCTTTGCCTCCCTCTCCGGGGTGCACAGGGAGTTGTCCTGACTGCTGTCGGTGGTCAGCGACACAGAGTCCGACATGCGTGACGGTGACGAGCAGTTGCTGTTGTTTTGGTTGCTGTTGGCCACCGTGTCGTCAAGCAGCGAGTCCGCATCCTTGCTGTCGTCTGGATGGCAAGAATATGTTTATTTATGTACAGCAAACACGGTTGTCTCTTTTCTTACAGGATATAGCCACAGCTCCACAGAACGTACCTTTCTTGTCCTTACTTATCATCACCACTTTAGGCTGGTTGATGGAGATCTCAATGAGAGGCGGCCTCATCTCGGCAATTTTCATCTCTCCCTCTTCTTCAGACAGCTCCTCAGAGTCCTGAGAAGAGAAGAAGTATGAAGTTCCCGGGAGGCTTTGACATGAAGCTGGTACGTACCTCCAGCGTGTCCTCGTGGTTCATCAGGGAGCCCTCTGATGACCTGAGTGGGACAAGCTGGGAGCTGAAAGACTCAGACGTGTCCTTTGATGCTGGTTCTGGATGGTTGGGGATCGTGAATGTGACGTTGCAAGCTTTGGACTCTGTGTCTGACAGCCGGCCATTAGGACAGGGGGCTTCTATCACCTGCACACAAACATGAATGTCAGTGGAAAAACTCAAGCAGAGGAGACGTCGTAGAAAAGCTGACCTTTACTCCCACATCCTGCACACCAATATGGTTCCTCTCCATGGGTTTGGAGTCTTTTACAGACTCATCGCCCGACTCGTCCTCCTTGAGCCTGTGTGCCACCGACTGGGCCGTCTTCACCATGTTCTTCAGCTCATCTGGATACGGAGTGGGGTAGCGCTTAAGGTTGCCCTCCTGGAGGATCGCCGGTAAAAGTCAGTCAGAAAGTCAACACCTTCATTAGAAATATCCAAATAAAAGGCCAGAGGGAACTGTCAAATGATCACATACTCTCGGAGGCGTTTCCCTCTCGTCCTTGTCCTCGTCACACTCAAACGCCACCTGAGCTCTGTGTTTGCGCTGCTCCTCCCACAAGGTTGGATTAAAGCTGTCCGAGTCAGAGTTGGGAATGTCTGAAACACATGCACATGAGTCTTGGTGGACATGGATCTTAAATAAAGAGAGATCTAGTCACTTACAGGGAGCGTCACTTGTGACCACACTAAATTATCTCAACAACAACATTGCGACACCTATATTAGCGTTTCTGCAGCTATCAGCAAATCTAATTTAATGCTTTTTTAATGCGACATAAGACAATACAATACAATTGTCTCTATGAACAACATTGTAAGCATTTGACAATGATAATGTAGAATAGAATAGTTAAACTGTAATGATAATAATAATGCCAGTAACACATTCAAACTCAAATATGTTTTATTACTGTAGTATTTTTTTTACCATTGGTAGGTCAATAACTTAATTATCCTAATTAGTTAAACAAACAAAACTAAAAATGGACTCTCAATCTGTTAGCAAAAATTGCACTTCAGTACATATTGAGCATCTTGATGTGCCCTTTTTTTACCCCCCAAACGGAAAAATTGGGTTTTGTTGTCTTTTTTGTTGCCAATGCCATCGCTGCATACTTGCCTGTTTGTTTGTCTGTGCTGATAGGGTCAAGTTGATCGATCAGTTTGAAGATTAAATATTTCCACACAGGGACAATTGGCTTTCTAATCTTTTTCCCTCCTAACTTGTGTTACTTAGCTATGCTTCTCACTAGTGACTCGCGACGAGCGAGCCAATGTCCGTGTATCATATGTGTGTAAGCTAGCGGTCCCGCATGCTGATGCCAAAAAAAAAGATTGTGGATGACTGACAAGAGGCTTCACTCTGTTCATTTAATTTTACTGTCAATTAAACGTGATCAGGTGCTGATAGCGATGCACAGAGCGAGACATCTTGTATTAACTCTGAAAGCCAGAGAAGAAAAAAGAAACACACAGACTTGGCATTTTCTCGATACCGGAAAAGTTATCAAGGCAATTTTCATTTATCGTTCAATTAATTAACTTACTGACTATCATCCCAAGCCAACAATTGTATTATTTTTTTAAATGCCTTGGGACAAGACAAACTGTATACAACCTAATAAGAGTTAATACAAGATCTGTATCAATTGTAACCTTAACAAAGATAATACTGTGATATTTTCATGATTCAATCATAAAAGTTGTTTAATCTGCTGTATTGAATGAGTGCAAGTCGGAGTTTTACCACTAGATGGCACAAAGATAACAATGACTCAGTAAAACATCCCTAAAGATGCATGTTTCCATAACTGTAATTAAATGTGAATTGACAAACATGTACAATAGGACATTAACTTGCTGACATCATTACACAGATGATTATGCGGACTCATGACCATTTCAGCAGCGTGTAGCGTGTCAAGAGAAGACCGGTTTATGCAGTTCACCTGACGTAACAGGACACCTCGTTAAGAGACGCTTGGCAGAGGAAGCCAACTCAGTCTCAGGTAGCCCGCTCACCAACTAAATATGCATGTAGGCATACTTTGCAGGTTCACCCGTCACACTGAAGATGTGTGACCTATTTGGAAAAGGCTGCTAATGCTAATAACATTAAACATGTCAGTACTCACAGTCCTCTGTCCTGGTCTGCTGGGGGAACATGTAGTTTGTCAGCACCGTTTTCTTAGTCTCTGGATCCTCTTCTTTCTGCAGTGGGATCAAGGGTTTGGACTGGAAGAAATAAGAGAAAAAAAATGTTTTGTCTTAATAAGGTACTCATTTCTAACTTCAGTGTATAGATGAGGCCGCAAAGGCAGTAAGTCGGGCCTTACCTGATTTTCAGACAGCCACATTGCTGTCATTTGGCTCAGTTTAGTGAAACTGTAGGGGATGTTCCTCAATCTGCAGTTAAACAAAACAGATGTTAGCTAATTAATTCATACAAATCTGCAGCTTTAAAATCCTCACAACCCCATGAATGAATCCCTATACTCACGAGGAACACACTAACATTCCATTATTAAAAAGTTTAGTGTAAGCTATGCAGGTTTTTAGAATTACAGTGAAACCTGATTAAGTTGATATGATGGGGACAGTCTGACCCTGGAATGGATCATTTCATAGCACCATAACATTTTAAATTCCCAGAGCCCAAAAAAAGTCTGCGGGCTGTAGAGCGTTTTCTATTCGGGCTCCAGCACTATGGAATGCCCTCCCGGTAACAGTTAGAGATGCTACCTCAGTAGAAACATTTAAGTCCCATCTCAAAACTCATTTGTATACTCTAGCCTTTGAATAGCCCCCCTTTTTTGGACCAGTTGATCTGCCGTTTCTTTTCTTTTCTCCTCTGTTCCCCCCTATCCCTTGTGGAAGGGGAGACACACAGATCCGGTGGCCATGGATGGGGTGCTGGCTGTCCGGGGTCGGGACCCGGGGTGAACCGCTCGCCTGTATATCGGTTGGGAACATCTCTGCGCTGCTGACCCGTCTCCGCTCGGGATGGTTTCCTGCTGACCCCACTGTGGACTGGACTCTTACTGTTATGCTGGATCCACTATGGACTGGACTCTCACAATATTATGTTAGACCCACTCGACATCCATTGCATTCGGTCTCCCTAGAGGGGGGTGTTACCCACATATGCGGTCCTCTCCAAGGTTTCTCATAGTCATTCACATCGACGTCCCACTGGGGTGAGTTTTTCCTTGCCCTTATGTGGGCTATACCGAGGATGTCGTTGTGGCTTGTGCAGCCCTTTGAGACACTTGTGATTTAGGGCTATATAAATAAACATTGATTGATTGATTGATTGAAATTAAACACCCAATGTTGGAAGGGATAGTTTTCAGATGAGTGATTTCAAGTTTAATGAAGGTATTGTAGACACCGCTGTTGTTTATGCTCATAATAAGAAGTTCTGGTGACAAGAGCTGCTGCAAGGCCAGTTAAGCATAGTCGTCTCGTGTTAGCACACGTGTACTTTGTTAAAGCTCAACAGATGTCAGTCCTCACTTGTTGTTGCTCAGATTGATGACCTTTAGCTTCTGCATGTCGCCCATTTCCTCCGGCAGCGACTCCAGCTTGTTGGAATGGAGGAAAAGCACCGTTGCACTCTTCCAGTTGCCCATCTGTCGTTAGAAAAAAAAGCACCACAGATTAAATAAGGAACATACAGTAAGTCAGCACGAGAGTGAGACATGCACTCACTTCCGGGGGAAGCTGGCTAAGGAAGTTGTGATCCGCAGCGAAGGTGCGGATGCTGACACACTGGCCGATGGAGGACGGCAAGGCTTCGATCTCGTTGAAGCTGCAATCCAGTTCATCCAGACCAGTCAGCCTGGTGATGAAACATGTACTTTGGTCACAACGAAAATGGCAGCTAATCTAATGAGATCGGATATGTAATCATTGCCATGCTAACATTCAGCTTCATAGGGCTTTTTATAAAACAAACAAAGTCTGACAACAGCATGAGTCTGCGACACAAAGCAGATCAACAAACCACCTCAGAATATACAGGTAAAAGCCAGTAAATTAGAATATTTTGAAAAACTTGATTTATTTCAGTAATTGCATTCAAAAGGTGTAACTTGTACATTATATTTATTCATTGCACACAGACTGATGCATTCAAATGTTTATTTCATTTAATTTTGATGATTTGATGTGGCAACAAATGAAAATCCAAAATTCCGTGTGTCACAAAATTAGAATATTACTTAAGGCTAATACAAAAAAGGGATTTTTAGAAATGTTGGCCAACTGAAAAGTATGAAAATGAAAAATATGAGCATGTACAATACTCAATACTTGGTTGGAGCTCCTTTTGCCTCAATTACTGCGTTAATGCGGCGTGGCATGGAGTCGATGAGTTTCTGGCACTGCTCAGGTGTTACGAGAGCCCAGGTTGCTCTGATAGTGGCCTTCAACTCTTCTGCGTTTTTGGGTCTGGCATTCTGCATCTTCCTTTTCACAATACTCCACAGATTTTCTATGGGGCTAAGGTCAGGGGAGTTGGCGGGCCAATTTAGAACAGAAATACCATGGTCCGTAAACCAGGCACGGGTAGATTTTGCGCTGTGTGCAGGCGCCAAGTCCTGTTGGAACTTGAAATCTCCATCTCCATAGAGCAGGTCAGCAGCAGGAAGCATGAAGTGCTCTAAAACTTGCTGGTAGACGGCTGCGTTGACCCTGGATCTCAGGAAACAGAGTGGACCGACACCAGCAGATGACATGGCACCCCAAACCATCACTGATGGTGGAAACTTTACACTAGACTTCAGGCAACGTGGATCCTGTGCCTCTCCTGTCTTCCTCCAGACTCTGGGACCTCGATTTCCAAAGGAAATGCAAAATTTGCATGGTTGGGTGATGGTTTGGGTGCCATGTCATCTGCTGGTGTCGGTCCACTCTGTTTCCTGAGATCCAGGGTCAACGCAGCCGTCTACCAGCAAGTTTTAGAGCACTTCATGCTTCCTGCTGCTGACCTGCTCTATGGAGATGGAGATTTCAAGTTCCAACAGGACTTGGCGCCTGCACACAGCGCAAAATCTACCCGTGCCTGGTTTACGGACCATGGTATTTCTGTTCTAAATTGGCCCGCCAACTCCCCTGACCTTAGCCCCATAGAAAATCTGTGGGGTATTGTGAAAAGGAAGATGCAGAATGCCAGACCCAAAAACGTAGAAGAGTTGAAGGCCACCATCAGAGCAACCTGGGCTCTCATAACACCTGAGCAGTGCCAGAAACTCATCGACTCCATGCCACGCCGCATTAACGCAGTAATTGAGGCAAAAGGAGCTCCAACCAAGTATTGAGTATTGTACATGCTCATATTTTTCATTTTCATACTTTTCTGTTGGCCAACATTTCTAAAAATCCCTTTTTTGTATTAGCCTTACACAATATTCTAATTTTGTGACACACGGAATTTTGGATTTCCATTTGTTGCCACTTCAAATCATCAAAATTAAATGAAATAAACATTTGAATGCATCAGTCTGTGTGCAATGAATAAATATAATGTACAAGTTACACCTTTTGAATGCAATTACTGAAATAAATCAAGTTTTTCAAAATATTCTAATTTACTGGCTTTTACCTGTATGTCAGCCTACACCAGTCCTTCTCAAATAGTGGGGAGGGCTCCCCTTGGGGGTCACGGTGCAATGCAAGGGCAAGTGTAACTTTGGGGAAGATGCTTTTTTTGCCATACCAGAATATGATGAAGTGTACGTAGCACTTAGCTTCACTGTAACCACAGTGGAAGACGAGGAAAGGCGAGTGTTTTGTTTCCTTGAATGTTAATAAGCTTCAAATGTTATGCAGAGATATAGTTATAACAATTTAACAGACAAATTATACTATTTATAGTGACGGTGGAGAGTGGGGGCGCAGAATATTTTCTTCTTCATGGGGGGCATAATGGAAAATAATTGTGAAGCACTGGCCTACACCAGGAGACACATTCCAACTTGAGAAAATTGTTAGATGGGAAACAGTCAAGAAGAAAATGAAGCAGTGACACAAGGACTTGGACATGCTCCTTGTAAATTTCAGTCGACCGTGCGAGAAAGACTCCAGGCTCACCCTCCAATGGAGTCAGGCAAGTACATCAGTTGGTTCTCATCCACCTTCAGAGCAGTCAGTTTCTTCAGCGAGCCTAAAGACCAGAGAAAGAGAGAGAGAGGGTTACACAACAACAAAAGAGCTCCAGGTTCTTTAGTTAGGGAAACTGCGGCATATTGGATTACAGACGACTGTCATCAATACCCTCATCTCACTGCAAATTAATCCTCACTGATTGCGTTCATGTTCCCACAGAAGAAAATTACTCTTTTCACAAATGCTAGTACCGTGTATACCGTAAAATAAGCCCCTATTTTTTTGCTGCGGCTTATAAAATGGTGCCACTAATTTATGGGTTTTTCTTTGCTGAAGGCCATAATGCTAATAGTTTTCAATAAACACTAAATATGGGACGTCTGTAAGAGTGTTTTCATGCATATTTGTACGTGCAATGGTAATGTAATGAAGCTAACATCGTTAGCATGAACTAATATGCCAACACTTTTATGAGTGTCTGTGTTAATATTATTAACTTACAAAGGTAATGTTTTGTATTGTTTCAGTTTCACAAATTCCTCATTAAATTCACCAAGACGTCACCGTGGAGTAATTGAGTTTGTTTAGCTGATTGGAGAGCTTGCTTCGGCAGCTAGTGGCCCATGACGATGACCTCTGTTTAGTTTAATCAGCCGTTTTACTGCCTTGTTACAGACTACTATTGGAAACAATTAAGGTATGCAAATAAATATATATATATATATATATATATATATATATATATATATATATATATATATATATATGGGAAAAATATATTTTTTTCTAAAATGTAGTGGGTGCAGCTTATATACCGGTCCGAAAATACGGTAAATATATTTGACGCCAAAGGCAATAATTTGATTTAGGAAAATGAGAAATTAAAGCTTTATAAGCGCGTATGAAGAAGGCGGCGTCAGAGGGGTTACCGATGGAGCCGGGCAGTTGCGTCAGAGCGTTGTTGGAGAGCAGCAGGTCCTGCAGACTTTCAGCACCGCAGATTTGCTCATCCACCATCTCCAGGTTGTTCTTGGAGACATCCAGGTACACCAACTCTTTGAGCATGCCCAGCATCTGAGGCACACACACAGAGAAAAAATGTTTTTTGTTTTTTTCCATTCCTGAACACACAGGAGACGGAGAAAGACACATCTATGATAAAGATCAACCAGATTTAAGCCCTTTGACTATCGTTGTGCAACCAGCACATCATAAAACAATTATGGAAAAGATTATTCTACTGTGAGAAAACACAGAATTTAAGGACCAATGGCCTCTTGGACTACAGAGGATGTTGCTGACATGCCAGAATTAAAAGCATTCATTTTGACCCACTTAAGAGAAAAATGGTGCATAATGAGGATGAGAATGACGCAGAGTTGAGGTTGTGCATGTGTGTGTGTGCATGAATCTCAGTACCCCTGGTAAGAAGGTCAGTCTGTTTCCATCCATCCAGAGCTCCTTGATTCCAGTCAGTTGCTCCATCACCTCAGGCTGTAGATGGCCAACAGAGAAAGGTTCAAATGTGTGTGTGGCAGAGATGGAATGAAGAGCATCGCAAACAAGCTGGACCTCTCTCAACAGTCACAGCGTTTATTTTGTTGTCACTTCCTTTTCGACAATATTTACGGTTATTAATTCGACCTGCTCCCCTCCCCTGTATCTCTAATGCACTGTAAGTGTACTTTACGGCAAGTGCACCCCCAAACATGAGGGAGCGGGCAGCGCCCCGGGATACTCACCACTTCAGTGAACTCATTGCTGCCCAGGTCCAACCTCTCCAACTGTGTGAGCTTCTGCATGCTTCTGTGGGCACACAAAAACACAGGATCTTGAGCATCAGAAAGTGGGTCAGGATGACGTAAACACAAAGGAGGAAAAGTAGAGTGATGAAATGAGAGGAAGCTGTCAGCGGGTATTACAAGCAACACGGGCCAGGTCCTTTATGTTGTATGTACGTGTGTGTGTGTGTGTGTTTGGCTCTTTGCAGGACTGGTCTTTCCATGGCGGTCCAGCAGGGACAGAAAGCAGAGGACCACCAGGCACTCTGTTTAGATCTCAAGGGCATGAAAAGTAAATTCAAGACACACCACAAAAGGTTGTTGTCGGAAAGCCCGTCGCTGTCTGATGGCAACTTTGACCACTCTGACTCCAAGTACTGACAGCTTGAAGTGTGTAGCTGAACAACCAATAAAAACATGTTACACTCTGCACTCAGTACGATATTGACGTTTCAATCTTTTTCTGATTGAATTAAGGTATTGTTTATCATACACAATATCCCACACTTGCACAATGTTTCTGACCTGTTTGTCAACTCTACTTCTAATATTCATAATTTACTACTGAATATGGCTAATAGAAATGTGGTAACCTGTTACATGTTAAAGGGGAACATTATCACCAGACCTATGTAAGCGTCAATATATACCTTGATGTTGCAGAAAAAAGACCATATATTTTTTTAACCGATTTCCGAACTCTAAATGGGTGAATTTTGGCGAATTAAACGCCTTTCTAATATTCGCTCTCGGAGCGATGATGTCACAACGTGACGTCACATCGGGAAGCAATCCGCCATTTTCTCAAACACCGAGTCAAATCAGCTCTGTTATTTTCCGTTTTTTCGACTGTTTTCCGTACCTTGGAGACATCATGCCTCGTCGGTGTGTTGTCGGAGGGTGTAACAACACGAACAGGGACGGATTCAAGTTGCACCAGTGGCCCAAAGATGCGAAAGTGGCAAGAAATTGGACGTTTGTTCCGCACACTTTACCGACGAAAGCTATGCTACGACAGAGATGGCAAGAATGTGTGGATATCCTGCGACACTCAAAGCAGATGCATTTCCAACGATAAAGTCAAAGAAATCTGCCGCCAGACCCCCATTGAATCTGCCGGAGTGTGTGAGCAATTCAGGGACAAAGGCCCTCGGTAGCACGGCAAGCAATGGCGGCAGTTTGTTCCCGCAGACGAGCGAGCTAAACCCCCTGGATGTCTTGGCTCACACCGTCCCTTATGCCACCGAAGATGATCAAGAGAAGAATATCGACCCTAGTTTCCCTGGCCTGCTGACATCAACTCCAAAACTGGACTGATCAGCTTTCAGGAAAAGAGCGCGGATGAGGGTATGTCTACAGAATATATTAATTGATGAAAATTGGGCTGTCTGCACTCTCAAAGTGCATGCTGTTGCCAAATGTATTTCATATGCTGTAAACCTAGTTCATAGTTGTTAGTTTCCTTTAATGCCAAACAAACACATACCAATCGTTGGTTAGAAGGCGATCGCCGAATTTGTCCTCGTTTTCTCCCGTGTCACTGGCTGTCGTGTCGTTTTCGTCGGTTTCGCTTGCATACGGTTCAAACCGATATGGCTCAATAGCTTCAGTTTCTTCTTCAATTTCGTTTTCGCTACCTGCCTCCACACTACAACCATCCGTTCCAATACATGCCTAATCTGTTGAATCGCTTAAGCCGCTGAAATCCGAGTCTGAATCCGAGCTAATGTCGCTATGGCTTGCTGTTCTATGCGCCATGTTTGTTTGAGTTGGCATCACTATGTGACGTCACAGGAAAATGGACGGGTGTATATAACGATGATTAAAATCAGGCACTTTGAAGCTTTTTTTAGGGATATTGCGTGATGGGTAAAATTTTGAAAAAAACTTCGAAAAATAAAATAAGCCACTGGTAATTGATTTTTAATGGCTTTAACCCTTCTGAAATTGTGATAATGTTCCCCTTTAAACACGGGAAGTTAAACTATCAGTTATTGTTGAAAGAAGGAGTAGAATTAAATCCCCTCTGATTCTTCCAGCTCCTTTTTGGACATGTTAAATTGTGTGACTAAACGTGATGTACTTCAATATATAATAAACAAACTGTTGCCATTTCATTACAACAAGTTTTCAGCAAGTTTGCCCATTAGCTGTCAAAATATACTTCCTGTTTAGCAGGTGACTGACATAAAATATGTTTTTTTTTTCCATAAAGTAAACTGTAATTTGATATAAATGGTTGTCAGTCAATGTTGAGAGACACCCAGTGTTTTCACCAAGTTGGCTAGTAGTCCCCCAGACATCATCGAATGTGCTGAGAGAGTTCACAATAAAATGTGCAGAATCTGCGGGAATGAACACTGTGGATTGCGACTGCCGAGCAGCATTTTTCTAAAAAGCATCAGCCTGCTTATGAGAGTGTGTGCTCTTCAATGCGAGAACCCTGAAAAGGCTCCCTTTGTCTGTAAAAACATTTGTTGACATCTCCGAGATGCCTGCACGTTGTCCTGAGCAACCTTCCCAACGGTTAGTGCCTCTCTTTGTCAGTTCTCCAGCCATTAACAGGTCTGGCATCTGTCACATAAACACAGGGAGACGAGCGCCAGGCGGCGGCTGTCCCCCTCACGAAAAGGCAAGTGCAGGACTGCTTGTGTGAATGTAAAATGGAAGCACAGTGGACAAAACCTCCACTGGAAGCATCTAGAGCTTTGTCAGTATATGTTTTAATTGGTCTACTATTGTCACCTCCTCTGATGGAGAAACATCTCAGCTACGGTAAAAAATAAAAAAAAAATAAAGAAAACTGTCACAGCAAGCAGTCGGGAAAGAGAAAGTGGGTGGGTGGGTGGGGTGGTGTAGATCTTGTATAACAAGAAGCCTGAAGTGTGGAGCGAAGGGATATAGGAGGAGGAGGAGTAAAAGAGAAGCTATATCTCTTTACTTACTTTGGCAACATCTTCAACTGGTTCTCTCTCAGCTCCAAAATCTGCAACTTTGTCAGCCTGCAGCCATAAGACAAAAATAAATGTCAGCATCATGCCCTTATTCCAATTGTTCATCTACAAACAATTAATGGAACATACTGCTTGTGACGCATGTTTACAGTAATTACTCATCATAAGAAAGCTAGAGGTTAGTTGTGCAGACAACAAGCAAGCCTAAAGAAAAAGAAATGGCTCTCTGGGAAGATTTTTTATTTTTTTTAAGTATATAAAATATACTAGGGCTGTCAAATTATATATATATATATACATATATATATATATATATATTAGAGATGCGCGGTTTGCGGGCACAACCGCGGAGTCCGCGGATTATCCGCGGATCGGGCGGATGAAATTTAAAAAAATTAGATTTTATCCGCGGGTCGGGTCGGGTCGGGTGGTTCAAATTATTAAAAAAAATTAGATTTTAAATAGATTCAGGCGGGTGGCAGTTAAACCAATTCGGAAATATATATACATAGTTAAATGTTGTTACCCACATACGAAAAACGAGCAGGCACCTGCAGCATATGCCACAACAGAAGAAAAAAAAAAAAAGAGATGGACACTTTTACGGAGCGGAGAAGGGACGCCTCGCCGGGGTCCGGGACCGAGGCCCCTTCCCCCGAGAGGGCCCCACCGGGAGCCGTAGCTGAGGCGATCCGCGAGAAGGGCCCGACGCACGTCCAGGGTCACCACCGCGCCCACCGCACCGACACCCCGCCTCGTCCGCCTTCGCCGCGGCCGGCGTCACGCGCAGCAGTTAAGCAGCTTACCTGCCCGCCACCCCCGTGGCCGGGGGCTCGTAACAGGGGTCACTCCGCGCGCTCCGCCCGCGCAGCTTACCTGCCCGCCACCCCTGTTTCCGGGGGCGCGTAACAGGGGTCACTCCGCGCGCAGTGCGCTCACGAAAGGGGTGGGGCTCACCCTGGTTGATATAGACAGCAGCTAGGACGGTGGCCATGGAAGTTGGAACCCGCTAAGGAGTGTGTAACAACCCACCTGCCGAATCAACTAGCCCTGAAAATAGATGGCGCTGGAGCGTCGGGCCCATATACCCGGCCGTCGCCGGCAGCGAGACGCGCTTGGAGGTGCGCTCAGCGCGGCTCCCATATGATTGCGCACTGGTGTGCGTCTGGGTCGTGACAGCGTGGCACGCGAATGTCTGTGCTGCATTGGATCAGTCTCCTTTCTTTAACAGGCAAAAGCTTTATAACCTCACTAATGCCTTGCATCGTCTATATTAGATATATAACAACGGGCGGGTGCGGGCGGATGCGGTTCTGATCAAATGTTAGATCGGGTGGATTGCGGATGGTTGATGACTTTCTGTTGCGGTTGCGGATGAAATAATTGCCTATCCGCGCATCTCTAAAATATATATATCCCATCCATCCATTTTCTACCGCTTGTCCCTTTATATATTAATCACACTTTTGATACTGGATTAATCATAATTAATCACAGGTTTTTAACCATTTGCATAACTTAAATTACCGTATTTTTCGGACTATAACTCGCAGTTTTTTTCATAGTTTGGCTGGGGGTGCGACTTATACTCAGGAGCAACTTATGTGTGAAATTATTAAAACATTACCGTAAAATATCAAATAATATTATTTAGCTCATTCACGTAAGAGACTAGACGTATAAGATTTCATGGGATTTAGCGATTAGGAGTGACAGATTGTTTGGTAAACGTATAGCATGTTATATATGTCAGTTATTTGAATGGCTCTTACCATAATATGTTACGTTAACATACCAGGCACGTTCTCAGTTGGTTATTTATGCCTCATATAATGTACACTTATTCAGCCTGTTGTTCACTATTCTTTATTTATTTAAATTGCCTTTCAAATGTCTACTCTTGGTGTTGGGTTTTATCAAATACATTTCCACAAAAAATGCAACTTATACTCCAGTGCGATTTATGTAAGTTTTTTTCCTTCTTTATCATGCATTTTCGGCCGGTGCGACTTATACTCCAAAAAATACGGTAACTTAAAAAAAGAGCCCAATATACAATTTGATTGTCAGAAAGTCAGAAACAGTTTTAAATGTTTTACGTGAATACACATTATTTATTTACTCAAAACCTGGTAACAGTTGTATCTAAAGTCCCATCTGGGTGTATTTTTTAAAGTGAAATTTGCCACTGTACACAACAGTTTCTCATTTTTGCACTGGCATATGCATTGACCTGATCACTGACCGTATAACAACCCACAATTAGGGTAAAAAAAAGTAAATTGCGTGATTTTCTGCGTTTATACGTGATTAATGTAATAATTTTTAATGATTAATCACATAAGTTAACTCATTATTTCTAACAGCGCTAATTAAACATTTGCACTGCAATTTACATCAACAACTGTATTTATTCTATAGTCCCTTTGTCAGTTTATTTGAGTATTTTTTCCTGTCATTGAAGAGCTGTTTAACAGTATTTCGATACCGTCGATCATAATATTTTATTAGAGCGTATCAAAACACGTATTGGTATGTCAGACTTAGCTTTGTCGTGGTTTAACTCTTATCTTACTGACAGGATGCAATGCGTCTCCCATAATAATGTGACCTCGGACTATGTTAAGGTAACGTGCGGAGTTCTTCAGGGTTCGGTTCTTGGCCCTGCACTCTTTAGCAGTTACATGCTGCCGCTAGGCGACATCATACGCAAATACGGTGTTAGCTTTCATTGCTATGCTGATGACACCCAACTCTACATGCCCCTAAAGCTGACCAACACGCCGGATTGTAGTCAGCTGGAGGCGTGTCTTAATGAAATTAAACAATGGATGTCCGCTAACTTCTTGCAACTCAACGCCAAGAAAACGGAAATGCTGATTATCGGTTCTGCTAAACACCGACATTTATTTAATAATACCACCTTAACATTTGACAACCAAACAATTACACAAGGCGAATCAGTAAAGAATCTGGGTATTATCTTCGACCCAACTCTCTCCTTTGAATCACACATTAAGAGTGTTACTAAAACGGCCTTCTTTCATCTCCGTAATATCGCTAAAATTCGTTCTATTTTATCCACTAGCGACGCTGAGATCATTATTCATGCGTTCGTTACGTCTCGTCTCGACTACTGTAACGTATTATTTTCGGGTCTCCCTATGTCTAGCATTAAAAAATTACAGTTGGTACAAAATGCGGCTGCTAGACTTTTGACAAGAACAAGAAAGTTTGATCATATTACGCCTATACTGGCTCACCTGCACTGGCTTCCTGTGCACTTAAGAAGTGACTTTAAGGTTTTACTACTTACGTATAAAATACTACACGGTCTAGCTCCTTCCTATCTTGTCGATTGCATTGTACCATATGTCCCGGCAAGAAATCTGCGTTCAAAGAACTCCGGCTTATTAGTGATTCCCAGAGCCCAAAAAAAGTCTGCGGGCTATAGAGCGTTTTCTATTCGGGCTCCAGTACTATGGAATGCCCTCCCGGTAACAATTAGAGATGCTACCTCAGTAGAAGCATTTAAGTCCCATCTTAAAACTCATTTGTATACTCTAGCCTTTAAATAGCCCCCCTGTTAGACCAGTTGATCTGCCGTTTCTTTTCTTTTCTCCTCTGCTCCCCTTTTCCTTGAGGGGGGGGGGGGGGGGGGGGGGGGGGCACAGGTCCGGTGGCCATGGATGAAGTGCTGGCTGTCCAGAGTCGGGACCCGGGGTGGACCGCTCGCCTGTGCATCGGCTGGGAACATCTACGCTGCTGACCCGTCTCCGCTCGGGATGGTGTCCTGCTGGCCCCACTATGGACTGGACTCTTACTATTATGTTGGATCCACTATGGACTGGACTCTCACAATATTATGTCAGACCCACTCGACATCCATTGCTTTCGGTCTCCCCTAGAGGGGGGGGGTTACCCACATATGCGGTCCTCTCCAAGGTTTCTCATAGTCATTCACATCGACGTCCCACTGGGGTGAGTTTTTCCTTGCCCGTATGTGGGCTTTGTACCGAGGATGTCGTTGTGGCTTGTGCAGCCCTTTGAGACACTTGTGATTTAGGGCTATATAAATAAAGATTGATTGAGATTGATTGATTTCTTTCACTGCTAATATTTTTCAGTAATGTTAAAAAGGGAACATTTCAGCCGTATCACCTGTGGAACAACCTTCCTTTTTCTGTTAGATCCCACAGTCCTTGAACTAGTTTAGGTCTAGACTAACAACCACTACTTTGTCCTAACATTTAAAGGTGCTGTTTACAATTTCCTCAAAGTAACATTTTTCAAAGCAAAAAATAATACAAAAACACCACCGGCTAGCCTATTTTGCCATTGGTGGTTTAACATAACATATTTGTTTGACAGCAGCGCCTGCACACATACAAAAGCAGTCCAAGAGAAGCAATGAACAATTTGCAGTCATGTTGTTGTCATGATAGAATATACATATTGTAAGAATTATGATTCAATAATCATCTACACCGGGGAACATAAGTCTAAGTACAAAATACAGGAAAAACCCGCACTCTCCAAAAACCTAATAAAATCAAAATAAAGAGGTCCATGGCAAAAAAATTTACTTAAAGAAAAAGTAAGGCCAGTAACACTCGTGTCCTTCTAATAATTTACCAAACACAGACCGGTTTCGAAAATGTCTTCGTCAGTGTGCCTTTTTTCTAGCAGATATGTCCTCTGGGAACAAACTTAAAACACTATCAGAGTCTGAATCAGAGAAAGCCAGCGTAGTAGTTCTAGCTTCCGTGAGCTTGTCGACTTCCTGGTAAGATGCCATGTAACGTGCAGTAAAGGAGGTGATGCGTTCAATGGCAGTGATACAAAATACAGGAAAAACTTGCACTCTCCAAAAAACGTAATAAAATAAAAATAAAGAGGTGCACGGCAAGAAATGTACTTAAAGAAAAAGTAAGGCCAGCAACGCTAATAATTTTATTACAAACTGCGCAGGCGCTACCAAACACAGACAGAGACATTTTCGAAATCGGTCTGTCTTTGGTCGCGACTGCGCAGTTTGTATTAAAATTATTAGAAGGAAACGAGTGTTGCTGGCCTTACTTTTTCTTTAAACACAAGTCTAAGTGCCTAAAGATATAAACAACCAATCAGTCGGAATCCCAGTGAGAGCGGACAATGCCCAGCAGGTGATTATTTATTATGTTCGTAGTTTGTATTTCTTGTCTAGCACTTTGCATTACTGCTACAGGATGCTTAGTGTTTCACAAGAACTGAATCTGTTCATCTCTAAGCTTCTAAAACTTGTAGTTTATCCTCCTTAAAGTTCGGCTAAAAAAATATAAGGTTCTGGATCATCATTTGTCCCAAAGTATTCTTTGGCTCTCGCCAAGTCTGCCATGATTAGAGGTACCGTATTTTCCGCACCATTAGCCGCACCTAAAAACCACAAATTTACTCAAAAGCTGACAGTGCGGCTTTTAACCCGGTGCGCTTTATATATGGATAAATATTAAGATTCATTTTCATAAAGTTTCGTTCTCGCAACTTTGGTAAACAGCCGCCATCTTTTTTCCCGGTAGAACAGGAAGCGCTTCTTCTTCTACGCAAGCAACCGCCAAGGTAAGCACCCGCCCCCATAGAACAGGAAGCGCTTCTTCTTGTACTGTAAGCAACCACCCGCCCCCGGAAGAAGAAGAAGCGCGGTGCATGCTGGGATATGTGACGTTTCATTTCCATTTGTGTGTTTATGTAAAGACCCCAAAATGGCTCCTATTAAGTGTGTTGTCTGTCTAATTATAAATAATGCAGACGAGGCGTGTTAACTGAGTTCTCAACGTTTACTCACAGCGTGCTCATAACCACATTCTAACTGCCAGCATACAACGCTTCTCAGGGCTACCGCGCATGCTCGTCACTATCGTTGCATGCTGGGTAGTGTAGTTGTTATATTTGCTAGCTCATAACATCACATTAAGAGACACGCTTACGCGCTTAATTCAATACTCGCCGTCATTCCGGGTGGATTGCCAAAAGACCTCCAGCCGCTAGATATTGGTGTCAACAGGGCATTCGAAGTTAGACTGCTAACTGCGTGGGAACAGTGGATGACGAAGAAGCGCGCGGTGCATGCTGGGATATGTGACGTTTTATTTCCATTTGTGTGTTTATGTAAAGACCCCAAAATGGCTCCTATTAAGTGTGTTGTCTGTCTAATTATAAATAATGCAGACGAGGCGTGTTAACGGAGTTCTCAACGTTTACTCACAGCGTGCTCATAACCACATTCTAACTGCCAGCATACAACGCTTCTCAGGGCTACCGCGCATGTTCGTAACTATCGTTGCATGCTGGGTAGTGTAGTTGTTATATTTGCTAGCTCATAACATCACATTAAGAGACACGCTTACGCGCTTAATTCAATACTCGCCGTCATTCCGGGTGGATTGACAAAAGACCTCCAGCCGCTAGATATTGGTGTCAACAGGGCATTCGAAGCTAGACTGCTAACTGCGTGGGAACAGTGGATGACAGAAGGCGAACACACCTTCACTAAGACAGGGAGGCAGCGCCAGACGACGCCAACATCTGCCAGTGGATCGTAAATGCCTGGGCAGATATTTCGGTCACAACTGTGGTCCGAGCTTTCCGGAAGGCAGGATTCACAGAACTGCTGGACAACAGTGACACTGACTCCGATGACTTCGACGAGACGGAACCGGCCATTTTGGATCCCACATTTGCCCAACTTTTCACTTCGGACACCGAAGACGAAGGATTTACGAATGAAGAATAACTTCAGAAAGTGAGCGCTATGTTTATTTTGTGTGTTGTGACATTAACGTTCGAGCAACATTATGTTGCTATTGCTCTGCACTATTTTGAATTTTACTATGTTTGTGATTGCACATTTGCGTACATTTTGGGAGTGAACAGAGTTGTTAGAACGCTGGTTTTTAATATATTATTAAAGTTTGACTGACCTATCTGACTGTTTTTTTGACATTCCCTTTAGCGCAGCGTAGGCGCGGCTTATAGTCCGGGGCGGCTTATAGGTGGACAAAGTTTTGAAATATGCCATTCATTGAAGGTGCGGCTAATAACCCGGGGCGGCTTATAGTGCGGAAAATACGGTAGTTGTTTTTTCTTGAAGGAAATAGTGAACATTGTGATGCGCTCTGTAAAATCAATGCAATTTCGTATGCTTTAAATGAGCAAAATATGTAAATATTTCATGTTATTATGAATGTGTCTGTTACTACATTACATGTATACTTCAGGTTGTATATAAAACGTTTTTTGAGGTTTCCTGTTTCCTAGAGCGCTTTATAGGTGGATTAGATCGAATCCCCATTACCTGCATTGTTAGCCACGTTTTGCTAGTGTTTATTTACGAGTTAGAATGCATTAAACAAAGAAAAACGTATGTGTTCTTGTCCCACATAAGGATTGTGAATGATAGGCAAAATTCCAAAAAAGTGCAGTTCCCCTTTAAGGTCTTGCCTTGTTTTGTGTTTGTGTTTTGGACTCATCCTCTACCTTCAGACTGGACTACTCTAAAATGATCAGTTTGAGTGTAAGTGGTTTGTCCACTAAGCTGAGAGGGTCCGCTGCAGTAGAAGCTTTAAAATCACAGTGAGGGTTTGTTTTCTAACAGACCTGCCAAAGCTGGCTGGTAGGAACTCCAGGAAGGCATCATTCAAGTAGAGCTGGGTCAGGCTCATGAGTTGGGTGAAGCCTTCAGGGAGCCTGGACACGCAAGCGGCAACAACAAGGAAAAGATTAGTCACAAGAAACCTGACCTAACTGATGCTGTGGTGGTATCATGCAGAGTGTCTCATACGCACTTGGAGATAGGATTCACGCTGGCCTCCACAATAGTAAGCACTTTGCAGTTCTTGATATTCTCTGGAAACTCCTGGATACCTACACACAAGCAGAAAACAAAAATAGTTTGTGACTTTTACTCTAAAATTTTAAAAATGTTATTTGCATATTCAACACCAAACAATGCAAGATGTATGTGCAGGTCCTGAGTCATCACTGTGACTGTTACATATATCGCATGGGTCTTGAACTGGGTAAGAAGCGACTTATACGACATGAAGCAATACGTGAAGCTGGGCGAATATACGTCAACAGCTTTAAATACACCTTGCTGTGAACCCTGGGATCAATACTGGGACCACAACTGTTCAATCGCTATATAAATTACATTTGCAAAGTAACAAAGGACTTAACGTTAGTACTATTTGCAGACGATACGACAGACTTTTGTTCAGTAGAGAACACAGAGTAGCTAATACAAATAAGAGAACAAATCAATACAATAGGATGGTTTGACAAAAGAAAAACTAAAATAATGCTATTTGGTAACAGTGGGAGAAAAAACGAAACAATTACAAATAGACAGCATAGACATTGATTAAGCAAAGAGATTGAACAGTGCACTGACTGATATGATCCAACGGTTTCAACCCAAAGTGGTTACAAAGTACAAGGAAGAAGAATCCTGATAAACACCTTGAACCTTATTGACAAATGTGATAATTGTATCTATCTCATTATTTGCATCACAACTTGCAACTATTTATTCATGGGATATTTATTGATAATTTTTTCTATGTTTGTGTTACAGATTGAGCACAAGAAGTGAACAAACAAATGTGTTAGCAATTGCTATGAAACGAAAAAAGGGTTGGATTAAATAAACTCTGCTGCTTTCTGCTCCTTTTCGGAAAAGTTAAAATGTGAAATTGGGAACATGTGATGCATCATGCACCATATTGCAACTGTATGCATGTTAGACATAAACTAATACCATAAGAATATCGACAGGACAGGTCATCTTATATACAGTAGGTCAAAGGTCTGTTTTGCTGATATTTGCAGGTCATATAACAACAAATTAAACACATGTGGAAAAAAGTCCGCTCAGCTTCTTTTCTTAACCAACCACAAAGAGGACGAAGAAAATTAATGACAAAGCAGGACAGCACACTTGGGTTACACATTAGCTCCGCTGGCACTGTTTATCTTCCTAACAAGATCTTTTCTATACTGTCGCAGGTATGGACATCATGCATGAAGCTCAACGCTTTGCGGACTTGAACTTTTCTAAAAAAAACAAGCCAGTAACCAGCAGACATGATTGTTCCCATCAACGGGTATCTTGTGTTCAAGACTTAATTTGACAAGTTGTATAACAGAAGCTGAGAGATGCGTAAGAGAGTACTCACACAACATCATCCGTACGGTTTAAGACTTGGGTTGGATTTCCCCTCCCTCTCATCTACATTCTCAATCATCCAAAACACGGCCTGGTTACTTGTTCCATCACTTCTATTCAGCTGTTTCACTGCAATTTTCCTGACTTTGAGAATTATTTTCAGTCTTACTTGGAGTCGTTCAGATTATTTATTTTGTACAAAGTGGCGGCTGATATTTAAGGGATCCGAGGAGTGATCACAATAGTCATTCAAATGGCTCAGACCAGTCTGCTCACCCTAGTCAAATGTGACGGACTTTAGGTGTGAAGTGGTCTGTATAATTGGCCGAGTGCGAGTACGCATCTTAGTCTGCATCTCAAGTTTGCGATGAGGTCAGTCTTATTCAACATGCTACACGTCTGGACTTGTACACTTTCCTTATCCAGTAAGTGCTCTGAGAAACGTCACCGCTGTTAAATGAGACGCAGTGTGCCAGTTTTACCTGTCAATATGTACAGACCAGTGCAGTGATGCAGAAGCAACAGTAGGACAGTTCATTGATATGGTCTGCTTTTAACATTATGATGGTAGACACTTGACTTAGCACCTAAGAGACAAATGACTGTCAGCCACTTGCGACCACATGAATAGTGCTAAACTATATTGTCTTCCATGCGGGGTCTGGAATCAAACCTAGTCCATAAATTAAACATAGCAGTGGTTCGGGTAAATGCTATCAAAGTAGGCAAGTGTCGGAAAGATAGACATAACACTGTATTGAGATGTATACATTGAACTGTGTTATTAATGTATTTTCTGTATGATTAAAATCGCTGAAAATTTAATTGAGTAAAATCACTAAATTTGCACGCAAACCTATAATGAGGCTTGCGAGTGTTGCCGCTCTACCTTCTTACTTGTGAAGTATGTGTAAGAGAAAGAGGACATGGCTTACTGCTAGTCTGCTTGCACAATGCCGCTAAATGTTTGCAGATACATTTTACACCATGAATTTCTAGTTTGTACACTGTAGACTATAATTTACAGCCTGTTTAATGTAAGTGTGACATCACTATTCTTGCTAATCTGACACTAAAATAAAGAAAAGAGAAGTTGGAGGCTTAGGTCCCAAAATGCTTAAGCAGTACTCTGACTTGCCATACTGGGAGAAGCAGAGGCCATCAAGCGATAAGACACTACACTGTTTAACCAGCAGAAGCCAGGGTTTTATTTCCAACAACTTTATTTATAACAAACTTGGCATTTGTAATACAGGAAGCCAACTTTTTTTTTTGGCATATGCAAAAATTTAGTTTTACTGGTTCGAATGAAATGAAATAAAGTGGAATGAAAAGAATGAATATGTCTGCCAACATGGGGGATTATAATCCAAGATGAAATACTTCTCTAAACTGGACTTTAAGACAAAACAAATGTGATCATACTAAGTGTGTTTTCATGGAGGATAGATAGTGCTGCCCCAGATACAAATACAGAAAGGTGAGAAACACTCTGAACATTGTATTTATTTATTATATAAAATCAAATGGCACCCAAGAGTTAAATACTTTTCGGTCCCATTTATCGTATTATAATATCATTATCATAACGTTTTTATGGAAGTGAATTACAGTGGAACCTTGATTTACGAACCCCTCTATGTGTGAACTTTTCGGTTTGTGAACTTATAGATAGCGTCAAATATGGCACTGTGTACGAATGCTTCATTCAATCATTTTGAATCCCGCTGGCAGCCGTTTTGTGTTTACTCGTATTGAGGAGATTGCGGAAGCCGGATTCGTACAACGGCAAGTTTTTAAATTGTATTGAGAACTGACTTTTCTTGAAAAAAAATGCAAAAGCGGATTTATTTCAGTGTGAAGACTATCTCTCGTTTAGTGGCGCCTAATCCAAGAGCACACACATATTGCCCGTCTTTTCACCCCCTCACTTCTCAACTGTCTCCCCGGTCCTTTCTCTCCACTCGTAAGCTGCTTTGATTGATTGATTGATACTTTTATTAGTAGATTGATAGTACAGTACATATTCCGTACAATTGATCACTAAATGGTAACACCCGAATAAGTTTTTCAACTTGTTTAAGTCGGGGTCCACGTCAATCAATTCATGGTAAATTCATCGGCTTCTTTGCCGATGTTAAAGTACTGTAAGTGGATTTTCTTTCTTAAAATGTTTATTATTATAGCAATATGGTTGGTAAAGTTAAGGATTTTTCTAATTTCTGATCGTTTGTGAAGGCACTAAAAAGACTTCTTGCGGGTTTGCAGAGCAGCGCATACAGCACAGCAGCTTGTTAATGTTGTTGTTTTGGCTTGTTAATAAAAGAGAGTCGATTTATCACCTCCGTGTTATGTTTGTTTGATATACAGTAAGGCAGGGCCGATAAAACAATATCAATGTATATCGCGATAGACACAATTGATATCAATATAAAAGGCGTTCGATAAAACATTTGTTACCTAATTATATTTTTAGTTCGGAAGAAACCAGAAATTATGAAGCAAGATTCGTTGCATCAAGTCATTCGCGCTTTGGGAACCCAGCTTAACAGGAAACAGGAAATGTCACTGAGCAATGGGAGTGACAGCCAATCAGGAAACAGTGTCTACCAAGTTCTGTTGCGCCATCTTTCTGTCTGGCTGTGGATTCTCTGCATGTAGTGAGGAGAGAAACTGGAATTTGTTTTTTTTGGGTTTTATTGCAGACGGTGCAGCAACATCCTGACACTTCTAATGTGTCGGCTTAATGAGCAGCTTCTCAAACTACTCTGTGTAATGTTCAATAGTTCATACACTACTGCCATCTAGTGTATCGAAACTGCAACTGCCTTTATATTTACTGCAATTATTTTTACCACCTGGCTACCAGACACCTTATCCACTGATAAATAGCAACCTCGGTAAGTTGGAAATTGTATTACTTTATTATTGACAGGCATAAAAATATCAATAATTATGGATTTCGATCAATATAAAAAACATAGCGTGATACAGTTTTCCCAGCCCTAATATACAGTACTGTATAGCACATTATATTGTGTTCAAAGTGTACAAACCACAACTAAAATAGGGACTTTTGAAGAGTTTGGACCCCATTATTCAAATTTAAATGGTTTCTTATGGAGAAATTTGCTTTACTATACAAACCTTTCGATGTACGGACCTTTTTCAGGAACCAATTACCGTATTTTCCGCACTATAAGGCGCACCTAAAAACCACAAATTTTCTCAAAAGCTGACAGTGCGCCTTATAACCCGGTGCGCTTTATATATGGATAAATATTAAGATTCATTTTCATAAAGTATCGGTCTCGCAACTTCGGTAAACAGCCGCCATCTTTTTTCCCCGTAGAAGAAGCGCGCGGTGCATGCTTGGTATATGTGACGTTTCATTTCCATTTGTGTGTTTATGTAAAGACCCCAAAATGGCTCCTATTAAGTGTGTTGTCTGTCTAATTATAAATAATGCAGACGAGGCGTGTTAACTGAGTTCTCAACGTTTACTCACAGCGTGCTCATAACCACATTCTAACTGCCAGCATACAACAACGCTTCTCAGGGCTACCGCGCATGCTCGTCACTATCGTTGCATGCTGGGTAGTGTAGTTGTTATATTTGCTAGCTCATAACATCACATTAAGAGATACGCTTACGCGCTTAATTCAATACTCGCCGTCATTCCGGGTGGATTGACAAAAGACCTCCAGCCGCTAGATATTGGTGTCAACAGGGCATTCGAAGCTAGACTGCTAACTGCGTGGGAACAATGGATGACAGAAGGCGAACACACCTTCACTAAGACAGGGAGACAGCGAGATCCATTTTGGATCCCACATTCGCCCAACTTTTCAATTCGGACAACGAAGGAGAATAATTCGAGGGATTTATGAATGAAGAATAACTTCAGAAAGTGAGCGTTATGTTTATTTTGTGTGTTGTGACATTAACGTTCGAGCAACATTATGTTGCTATTGCTCTGCACTATTTTGAATTTTACTATGTTTGTGATTGCACATTTGCGTACATTTTGGGACAGAGTTGTTAGAACGCTGGTTTTTAATATATTATTAAAGTTTGACTGACCTATCTGACTGTTTTTTTGACATTCCCTTTAGCGCAGCGTAGGCGCGGCTTATAGTCCGGGGCGGCTTATAGGTGGACAAAGTTTTGAAATATGCCATTCATTGAAGGTGCGGCTAATAACCCGGGGCGGCTTATAGTGCGGAAAATACGGTAATTATGGATTTCGATCAATATAAAAAACATAGCGTGATACAGTTTTCCCAGCCCTAATATACAGTACTGTATAGCACATTATATTGTGTTCAAAGTGTACAAACCACAACTAAAATAGGGACTTTTGAAGAGTTTGGACCCCATTATTCAAATTTAAATGGTTTCTTATGGAGAAATTTGCTTTACTATACAAACCTTTCGATGTACGGACCTTTTTCAGGAACCAATTAAGTTTGTAAATCGAGGTTCCACTGTACTCCTTTTTTGTTCTTGTTATTTATTGTGCAACTTGTATCAACAGTGAGTAGAGCATATGAATTAAGTTAAAAAAAAGAAAAAAAAAACACTAAAAGGAATCTATGCCTCGCCTGGTGTACAGGTTAACGCATGTCACAACAGTGGTTGTTTTCCCATACTATAATGTTGTTGTCTGTATTTTCCAGGGTACTTTGATTTGACCGTTCTGCCAAAGCGATGCGGACACACAAGGTCAAAGTGGGGGCAACTGCGCTTACTGTTTTTGCTGACGTCAAGCTCCCTGAGATTGATGAGGTTAGCGATCCCGGCTGGCAACACGGTCAAGTCATTATCTGGCATGCTCAGTCGCTGGAGTAGCTGGCAGTTGAACAGTTGCTGGTGACACAAAGAGTGACAGGAAGGAGGTAAAACTCTGCACATGAAATAAAAAACCAAAGACAGTCAACTTCTTTCCAAGGTGAAGTTATTGCACACGCAGTGGAACCTGTAAAGGTTCAGTAAGGTGTTCAGTAGTTCAGGTTTGTCATGTGTGATGTACACATTACCCTCAGCAGGAGCCGACATTTTTATGTTAAAACTGCCTTACAGAGCAAAAGTAGGCCTTGCTTACTTTAGGCAGCTCCTCAATCTGGTTGGCATCAAGGCAGAGCTCCTGCAGCGTCTTCTCAAAGCTAAAGATATCCTTGGGAACCGTCTCCAGGCTGCTGTGGGAGTAGTCGAGTGACGTTACTGCCTCCTCCTCGCCTCGCAAGCAGCGGCACGGCACCAGACGAACGAAGAAGCTTCGTTTCGACATCCTCAGGCACTACAGGAGGCAAGCAGAAGAATGAAGATGTAGAGTTATCAAGAGGTGCAGGCTTACGGCAGCTTTAGTTAAATGGGAGTCTTATGCAACTCCTGTTTACGTCCGTCCATCCATCCATTTTCTACCGCTTGTCCTTCTCGTGGTCGCGGGGTCCTGTTTACATACACTTTATTTTTAAGACTATAAGCAATTAACTTTTCCTACACGTTTTCACCCCGCAGCTCATAATTGCGGCTAATTTATGGATTTTTCTTTGCAAACGGCCATTATGTTTTGTAGTCAACAAATTGTTTTTTATAAAACACAAGACACTGAAAAAGTGTGTTAATGTTTGTGCTATGGTGCCATCTTTTGGACAAGTTCGATCACTGCAGGTGCTGCGGGTTGAACGTCTAGGGTATTTTATTCGGTTTAGTGCCTTGAACCGGAAGTACAAGTGCCGTTTTGTCTACTAGTCATCCATAGTGTTTTTACTCGTATGGTTTCTTCATCACTCTAAGCAATAGAGGTGGGGGAAATTTTAGATTTTTAGATGCATCACAATGATTATAGAATCGATTAGTAAACATCAATAAGCAATAATCGATTTATTTATTGTAAATAAAGTAATGCAGACAGTTTTAAAATGTGTCTGACTGCAGAGAGCCACCTCACAGAGAGATCAGACCAGCTCCTTTACTATCTGGCAATTATGGTCCAGTTATGCATACATTTTCTTTAATTTAATAAATGTGGGAATTAATTTAGTTGTTTCTTATTCCAAATTATTATAATTTTTTTTAAGTATCAAGTGATAAACGCTTATTTTGTGAAACAAAAAAAAAAATGTAAGTGTAAATGTTAGTATTTTTACCTTATAATTATTTTTGTATGGTTTCAGTTTCACAAATTCCTCAGTAAATTCACATAAAACGTAACCGTGGAGTTATTGAGTCTGTTTAGCTGATTGGAGAGCTAGCTTCTACAGCTAGATTGGTCCATGTTTTATTTGATCGGCCGTTTTACAAGCATCATTTGGAAAAAATTAAGGTATGTAAATAAAAATGTACTAAATCTTTGTGTAAATAACTCATTTCACAACATATATATCCGTGGCTTATAGTCCGGTGCGGCTTATATATGTAGAAATATTTTTTTCTTCTCAATATTTGTGAGTGCGTCTTATATAAAGTCAAAACCATCTTATTAATTGTGTCACATTGACTTTGTTGTGTTTCATTGCTCTGTTATTACAGTATGGAACTTGGCCAATAAAATACATTCCTTACACGTCAAACAGGAAAAGCTAATGGGAAAATTAATGTAGTTCTGCTTTAAGTGGAGTGAAATAAAACACAATTTTCCCTCTAAGGAAAAAATCTCATTTATGGGTGACTAAGTGAAAATGCTCACAAGAAGGTGGAAGTTGAGTCGTCGGCGTCCACCTGCTTTACTTTTTAATACAGCACAGGTTTGATAGTGTGGGTCCACACAGGTTTCATGCGGAATGTAATCCAACAAGAACGGCTTTGTTACTTGAAGCATGTAGAGAATGTTGGCACATGTTTGTTCTGCTACACAGAACCCTACCACCGAGTTTGTTTTTTTTCTGTCAAATGATGGATCCGATGATATGAGCCGTAACAACAACCCTCTGTCTTGGTTAACAACAGGCAGCTTCTACTTTTAGAACTGCTCACAATGTGATTCACGAGTCCAAAACTTTTTTCCACTATTAGAGGAAACAAGAATGTCTTTTAAACCATAAAACGTGCCTCTTTACTGCAGCTGGACTAAAAACTTTGGCAGAGCTTGGCAATGAAGACAAATCAACAGAATAAAAAAATCTCTAGAATAAAAAGTGATGCCGTAATTTGTTTTTTTGACCGAGGTGTGTGGGTGTTGAAAGGTCAGCTTGGCTGGTGAGGATCTTCCAACCAAAAGGTTGGCACGCACACACGCGTACGCGCAAACACACACTTGATGTGGTTTTATTTCCTCCTACACACTCTTCACCATGACATCAAGGTAGTGACATTTAAATACTCTCAGTTATCAGCTGCACCAGCAGTGATGGAGGACCACATGGTTCTAATCAGGCAGGGAACTAAGTGTGTGGACACTGTATGCTGCTGGTCAGTGTGCGAGGACTGGGAATGTGTGGTGTGTGGCTGTATGTATGTGTGATACCGCATAAATACTGTAGTAGCTTCTTGTAATAGTAGACTTACCAACGTAATCTTGACTCATAAAATGTAGTTTGTATTGATGCAACTGTGCAAATATAAATTTTTTATTCAAGTAAACTCGTTATAAAAGGTGTGCATGTAATGTTCTATTTTTTGACTCAAGCATCTTTGTTCGTGTTTTTGTTGCTTCATCCCAGCAGGTTTTTTGTTTACCTATTACTGTAGTTAGTTCTTACTCACAGTGTGTTTGTTTATTTTACCCTCACTGTAGATTTGTATCACCTCAAAACTATAGCATTTGTGTTAGTTCTTGTGCCTTTTCCTCGTGCCTGCTCTATAAGAGCAGTTAAATAAAATACTATGCTTGTCAATCACTGCTTCTGCTTGTGCATCCAGGGTCCAACCAATACAAAACCATTACAATGCATGAACTAAAAAAGCACTCGGAGAGCGCAGACCTGAACCAGGTCCATCCATCCATCCATTTTCTACTGCTTGTCACTTTTGGGGTCGCGGGGTGTGCTAGAGCCTATTGAACAAGGCCCCATCTCCCAAAATAAATAAAAAATCCTGAATCTGGATGGAAACATTTCGAGCTATCTATAGCAGAACGAAAGAAACGGCATAAACTCTTGTCAGTCATCCACTCTAGAGATCCAACAAAATATTTTTTTCATGGTTAATACAGATTATTAGTAGGGAGGGAGGGCGATAACCGATATCTGGAGCCGATATTCATATTAGCGTCAACATTTTGAATAACACTATTACAAACTCTAACACTTAACTTTGTTTAAATCCACATTTTGTATTATAGTATTTTTGTATCATCATGCATTCTTTGGCAGCCTACGCATGCATGCACGAGCGTAGAAGTTCGACACCTTTGCTGTTATGCAGCTTCTCGTGTAGCACAAACTAGGGCTGGGCGATATACGCGATATATCGCGGGTTTGTCTCTGTGCAATATAGAAAATGACTATATCGTGATATCGAGTATACGTTCTCACGCAGTTGCTTTTAGCTGCGGGCATTACACTACAGGCTCTCCTCCTCTTTCCAGTCTCTCCTTCTCACAGACAGCAAGCGCACCTTCTTACACACGTCACATACTGTCACGTCATACGTCACATACGTATACGCCCTCCCCGAGCAGAGAGGTAGCAGCATGGGTAAAGTTAGCTGTGATGCTAGCGGAGAGGTGCGAGCGCTAATACAAGAGAAAGAAGGTGCGAATCTGGTAACAAATGGAGGACTAATTAATTCCCAAGAAAAACAGCAGGGGGTCCATCGTCTGGCGGTGGTTTGGCTTCAAGTGGGAATATGTGGAACAGACAACCGTAATTTGTCAAGTGTGGGGCAAAAGCGTTGCTATAAAAAATAGCATTACTGCTGTAACAAACAGTTCAGGGTGTCCCAAGTTACCGGAGTGTGTTAGGTAAGGAGGAGGAGTTTTGTCCCTCCAGAGTTGCCGTAGGGCTGTGACGTAGGGTGTGTGTGGTTGTGGAAGGATGTGTGTGATGTTGACATTATAAAAGCGGTGACTACCGAACCTGCTCTAATGTCTCCCGTTTATTATTTTATTAGATAAGTACACTGCATAGGCGAACCCAGGACACTCGGCTACACTGCTAATATGTAGCATCATTTGAAAAGTCACCCGCTAGACAATGAAGAGTGCTTACTCCGCACGTCAATATCTCCGTTCGGTGCCACACGTCCACACCATCAAAATGCCGAGGCAAACATTTCCAGATCAACACCGTATGAAAAAAATAGTGAATTTTTTAGTTGTGATTTCCTTCTCTGCATGAAAGTTTAAAAATAGCATATATTAATGCAGTATGAAAAATAATGTTTTAATGTACACACATAGAATCATCATACTGCTGTGATTATATGCATCAAGTGTTCGTTCAAGGCTGAGGCAACAATATCGAGATATATATCGTGTATCGCGATATGGCCTTAAAATATCGCGATATTAAAAAAAGGCAATATCGCCCAGCCCTAGCACAAACTATTCTCTACCCTTTTTGTGTGTCCCTGCAATAAATCTAGACTGAATTTAGTTCAACTTTTTTGATCCCTCTCTCAATCACACAAACATCAGGGCTTTACGCTTAGCTTTTTCAGTAGTAGCACCAGTGCTATTAAATTTAAAAAAATTATTAGCAGAGAAAAAATTAAGTCGCAACATGAACTAACCCATAAATTGAAATATTTGTATTTATCTCTATCTCCACCATGCCTTGATTTTAAATTCTTGGGCCTGATAGAGATCTCAAATAGACAAAAACAGGTACCAACAAGTACGAAAAGTAAGTTTTGCATAATAGGATCCCAATTTAAGAGGTGTTTTGAGAGAAGAAAAAAGAAAAAGCCCTGATAATAATATAAGAAAAGTCAAATATAATCTCCAATTTTCTTTAAAAAAAACATCGAGCTATGCTCAATTATTCAGCTAAAAAACCCACAAAAGAACAAAATGTGAAAAAAGTGGCTGGTTAAAGAGGACATGTTTAAACGTCAGCAGCAACATGAAAATAATTTACCTTTAACAATAATATTTTATAGGTAAACATTATTACAGGACATACACACACAGATTTTAGCCAGGAACATGAACGTGCCAACTGCTTAATGATGCTTTGTGACAGGCTGTGTTCTGAAAATTACTTTTAAAAAGTCATTAATTCTAGATATTTGTTACTACATCAAAAAAGTAATAGAATTACTAATGGAATTATTCTTTAATAAATGTAATTAATTACTTGGAAAAGTAATTAATCAGTTAGTTTAAAAAACAACAACTAATATCTGGCATAATGCAGTTGAGTTTTATATGACAGCAGTGTGTGCCTTTTAAAAGACAATGCCTGATGCCTAGAGACGTGTGGTGTGAGCGAGTCCACGCTCAGTCCACTCAGTCTCACAGGCATTTTAGTTTGAGCTGTTTTTGTTAGCTTAGTAGGCTAACAGTGGCAGTTTGTCTGCTTTGACGGCGGCACTTTTGAATCTTTCACTGGTTTGTGTTACCTCTGCTTAATAAATAGATTGAATGTGCTTCCATGCTGTATGTTTTTGTCAACAAGCAGGGCATTGTTTGGATGGTGAGTTTGTCACTTCCATTATTGATTTGTTGTTCAATATTCCCTCCAACCTTCGTAACTACTAGCGCGCAGTGCAGTTTGTGTCAAGTTTTAAGGTGGTGAAATTTGTTTTGTCTTTCAATGACTAATTCCTCCAGCTAAGTCTTGCTTTTTACATGTTGGAAGACTGAGTGTGTGAACCAACGTTCGCTCTAAGGTGCGCGCCTGCGCAATCGCGCACTGCGCAAGCGTCCTCTGCGCACAGCAAATATGTGCCGCGCACCAAATCAAATCCCATCTGAATTCCAAACAAAAATAAACACATTTATTCTGTATAATTTTGCAATGCAACTCTGAGTGACAGTGACAACAAGCGGCCCTAACGGTGTTCGTCAACACCGTTCAATTATTGTAACGTCTATCGAGATGCTTCGAGGACAGGAATTATATCAAACACTTTATTGAGCAAAACTGTTTATATTCGGCCATAACCACACCAAAAACATGAGTAAAAAACGTATACTGTATCTCGAAAAACTAGTCATTTTTTGCCGTACAAACCAGGCCAAAACCAACTTGTCATCTGTCACCAACACGCATACCACTAAGCCACTGGTGCGTTTATGGCCACACAAAAAGTCGGACAACTCAAACCACACAAAGTTACACTAAGACTCCTCAGTCATATGTGTGCTCATTTATTATTAATGTTAATTTATTTATATTAATGATGGAATGCTGTTACTAGAGAAAGTTACAGGAATGCACACTTCATCCTATGCTTACATTTCATTGTGCAACATGAGGATGTTTAAGGGGAACTAAATGTGATCTCTGAAAGGGGTACAAACGATTTCCAAAGCAGGACCCCCACCCAGACATATTGTACAATACTAATCCATAGCTTATGAAAAACAAGATTTCTTTTATTTTCATTAAAAGTGGGCCAAATCACCAATATTACAAAATACTCTCATGAAAATGACTCCTCTCATTTGAGTGTTATTATAAAAGATGTGTTTGAGACAGGTGTGCTGCTGGTATTGCCACGTGTGATGTTGCTCACATGTGCTCCACTGAATGCTCAGGGAGTTTTTGTGTTTGCTCAGACACATGAACAATTAGAGGGAACATTGGTGTGAACGAAGAGGAGCGGGGTTGCACACAGAGTGATCAGTGACACTTCCGTGTCAATCACTTGTACATTTGGTTAAGGTTAAAGTTTATTTCAAACATGCTGTACAGATGGGCAAAAAATTTACTCTAGTTTGAACAAACTAAAATGTATTTATTTTGAGAGCAAAATGAGATTAAAGGGTTGAAATCCCTATTCGCACATGTCCAACAGGTTTTTTTCCAAGTCGGACAGTCCATTTTTAGGTGCATTATTAGCGAATAATTTCATCGCACCATACAGACATGAACATGCTTCTACTCAAACAGACTGTTTTCGTATCGATGTTTTGATTCACAGACATGTCCATGTACTACGAGCAAGCAGCTGCCGCTTATGTTCATGAAGTTCTTATGGTATTCTGCTTATAGTAACGGATTGAATAAAGTAGTTGTGACATGTAGAGGACTGGGATGTTTATTACAATTTTTATATGTCTACTTACTTTCGACACATCTGTAATGAGTTATACTTGTATTGCGCTTTTCTACCTTCAAGGCACTCAAAGCGCTTTGACACTATTTCCACATTACAACCACCGGAGTTCCTCCACACGCTTCTCTCCGCCGTGTGTTTGAGAACCCTACAGAAGACCTTGGCTTCTGATTGGCCCTGCCTCTTACCCATGCTTGGTTTGCGTAACCAATTACCGTATTTTCCGCACCATTAGCCGCACCTAAAAACCACAAATTTACTCAAAAGCTGACAGTGCGGCTTTTAACCCGGTGCGCTTTATATATGGATTAATATTAAGATTCATTTTCATAAAGTTTCGGTCTCGTAACTACGGTAAACAGCCGCCATCTTTTTTCCCGGTAGAACAGGAAGCGCTTCTTCTTCTACGCAAGCAACCGCCAAGGTAAGCACCCGCCCCCATAGAACAGGAAGCGCTTCTTCTTCTACTGTAAGCAACCACCCGCCCGCGTAGAAGAAGAAAAAGAGCGCGGATATTACCGTACGTTTCATTTCCTGTTTACATCTGTAAAGACCACAAAATGGCTCCTACTAAGCGACAAGGATCCGGTTCATGAAAAGACGCAATCTCTCCATCCGCACACGGATTACTATTTCACAGCAACTGATATTCCTGTGAACCGCACTGTGGATACTGTGGATACAACGGGAGCACGTACGGTGAATATTCGCACCACAGGGAATGAGAAGTCGTCCTTCACTGTGGTTCTAGCTTGCCATGCTAATGGCCTGAAACTTCCACCCATGGTGATATTCAAAAGGAAGACCTTGCCAAAAGAGACCTTTCCAGCCGGCGTCATCATAAAAGCTAACTCGAAGGGATGGATGGATGAAGAAAAGATGAGCGAGTGGTTAAGGAAAGTTTACGCGAAGAGGCCGGGTGGCTTTTTTCACACAGCTCCGTCCATGTTGATATACGACTCTATGCGCGCCCACATCACAGATGGTGTCAAAAAACAAGTGAAGCACACAAATACAACACTCGCCATCATTCCGGGTGGATTAACCAAAGAACTCCAACCGCTGGATATTGGTGTCAACAGGGCATTCAAATCACGACTGCGAACGGCGTGGGAACAATGGATGACCGAAGGCGAACACACCTTCACTAAGACAGGCAGACAGCGCCGGACGACATACGCCAACATTTGCCAGTGGATCGTAAATGCCTGGGCAGATATTTCGGTCACAGCTGTGGTCCGAGCTTTCCGGAAGGCAGGATTCACAGAACTGCTGAACAGTGACACTGACTCCGATGACTTCGACGAGACGGAACCGGCCATTTTGGATCCCACATTTGCCCAACTTTTCAATTCGGACACCGAAGACGAAGAATTCGAAGGATTTACGAATGAAGAATAACTTCAGAAGGTGAGCGCTATGTTTATTTTGTGTGTTGTGACATTAACGTTCGAGCAACATTATGTTGCTATTGCTCTGCACTATTTTGAATTTTACTATGTTTGTGATTGCACATTTGCGTACATTTTGGGACAGAGTTGTTAGAACGCTGGTTTTTAATATATTATTAAAGTTTGACTGACCTATCTGACTGTTTTTTTGACATTCCCTTTAGCGCAGCGTAGGCGCGGCTTATAGTCCGGGGCGGCTTATAGGTGGACAAAGTTTTGAAATATGCCATTCATTGAAGGTGCGGCTAATAATCCGGTGCGCCTTATAGTGCGGAAAATACGGTAGATGGCGATGTGGGCGGGACAATACTTAAGGCAGAGAGGCCAACAGCATCTGAGTCAAAATAACCAGTTTTAAATGAGGCTCGTTGGATTAAAAAATGGCATTCGTTCAATGATTGTTACACTTAAAATGATTAAAAATAGAGGTAAATATTACTATATATTTTCAATAAAACATTTTTTTTAAAGGCCGATACCCATAAAGAGGCCGATACCTATATATGTCAAAATGGCAAATATTGGCGCCAATAATCATTTGATCCCTAATCCACTTGCTTTTTTTGGCTGGTGGGCTGCGAGCTTGGACACGGCTCGTAACGTAAATAGAAGGCAGTCCTTCTCAAATAGTTGAAAGTTTTATCAAAACGCACCCACATCTTTTATGTTGCCAATTAAACAGCCAAACCCTGGCGATTGTATAAATGGTAATGGTAAATGGGTTATACTTGTATAGTGCTTTTCTACCCTCAAGGTACTCAAAGCGCTTTGACACTATTTCCACATTCACCCATTCACACACACACATTCACACACTGATGGCGGGAGCTGCCATGTAAGGCCCTAACTACGACCCATCAGGAGCAAGGGTGAAGTGTAATGCTCAAGGACACAACGGACGTGACTAGGGTGGTAGAAGCTGGGGATCGAACCAGCAACCCCTCAGGTTGCTGGCACGGCCACTCTACCAACCGGGCCATGCCGCCCCCCGTATAACCTCCTAGCAGAGTGTAATAACACAGTCAGTAAATGTAAAGCAATTAAATTGTTGGGATAATCTGATTGAAAATTGAGAGCGTAGAGCTAAAACACCTGAAAAACTAATGTGGTTTGAGGTTGAGCTATAGCGAGACGCAAGAAGCCAATTGAACCACCAAACAATTATTCTCAGCATGCACAAAGGACCCAAAGCTGGCAGGAGCAAGAAGGTAGTAGGAAGATAGCATGTCCTCAAACACGCTTGCATCATATGTACAGCGTTGCAACATTGCCCCCGTTTGTTTGCCACCAGTTAACTTGTTTGCAAACTGCCTTAATAGGTCAACTGGAAAAAGGTCAATGCTAAGGGGCAAAAAGCATGCACAGCGCCACCCAAAATAGATATACTTTTTCTAATTCATTTATTACCCTCCCAAGGATACTGGGACAATGCAAGGAGTCAGATTCATAAGGCTACCACCACTACAACATTTAGGCAGAGAATCATGAAGAAGGCCGCACACTAATGAGGTCCTCAGTGCCAATAACACAAAGTGACCTACATCTACATGGCCGACTGCCCTTGCAAATCCTCGGCCCGTCACCAACTCTTTGAAGGTTTTAAAAAGCGCTGCGATCGATAAGTTCCAGACATGATACTTCCCTCTCTTGGCCTACTTATTTATACACGTTTTAAGATGTGGCAGCACGCTAGACTGCAAAAGTTGCAGTTAGCATGAGTAGCCGCCATGTGGCGGTGAATAAAACAAGAGGACAAACACACATTCCCACTTTATTCTCTTCATCAGAGCCTGGAGGCGGTTTCCCAGTCACAAAACCTCCCATTGCCTCCTGGGTCAAGGATGTTGTCATAGAAACTACTGTTGCATTCCAGAAAAATAGAAAGTCGGAAATGTCAGACCTCCGACTAGGAAAAGTGCAATGGAATGCCACTGGATGGAGTTCCTGCTCAGAAAACTGGGGCAAATTGATCCTTTCAATCTTGGTGTCGTCAAAAAAGAATAAGTCAGCCAAGTTTTTTGTTCACATTGATGTCTGACCTCATAAGATCTAAGCGGGACATTTTCCACTTCTAAGTCTGCTTAAATGCAGTTTAAGGTCACCGGTGAAACCTTTGTGGCCCTGACGTCGTAGTCAAGCTGGTTTTGTCACAGTTTTTGTTGAAGAATTGGTGATAGCTGTGCGGAATTTGTTGCCGTTTGGGTGAAGCGCAGCACATGTCAGCAGCAGCGAGCAGCTTGTGTTATTAATAGCGAGCGGCGCTGGTCTGGTTGATATGGCACAATGTGATTAGCGCTTCCTGAAAGCAGCTTTTGATCCAGATTGTTGCTCGCCTGGATTGTCGGCTACAGCTGAAACATATTTGGTAGAGATTACAAACACAACTGGCCTGGAATGAAGTCAACCAGATGGCCTGTAGAGGAAACAGAGTGAAACGTCTACGGTGGGAGGTGAAGATTTTCCCACGCTTCCCATGATGCAACTACTTACCGCAAAGATCAATTCAACAAACAAATTGGAGCTCCAACAGATTGCGTATGACTTAAGTGGTTCGTCCTACTCCTAAAATTTGGTATCAGTCGGACAATACCAATAGAGATTTTCTGTAGCGTCATGTAGACACATTCAATACATTTTATCTTGACGTCCACTGCTGTGTTTGAGAAGTGACCAAAGTTATCAGTTCAGCAGGAAGTGAAAAGCTGCTGGTATCATAGAGGGGGTTTGCAACAGACTAAAACCTGAAGTTCCAGTTTCACTCTCTGCAGTGTCGCTTCTCACCGAGGCTCTGAGCTCTCAGTGGTCCTGCGTGACTGGGGAAAACAAAACAGTGATTGTTTGGCCTGAAATGAGGGTGAGTAATCTGATCTGCGTGGAGGACAAAGTGGCTTTTAGCAGCAACATCTACACTGCTGAGCTCTGAGCGCACGTGGAGCATGCGCACACTGATCCATATCATCAACTTAATCAGAGCCGGTGTGATTCATCTCTTTGAGAATGTGCAAACCACATCAGAGCAGCAGCAGATGCACAAGGCCAGTTCCTGTCATTGTGTGTGTGCAGCATCCAGAGGGTCCTCATCGCTACTCCCGTGGAGAGGGTTATCATAATTACTCTAATGAATAATTCTCACGTTTTATCTGTGGATGCAGATAGGCCTTAGGCACGAGAAGACTATTTTCTTCCACTTCATTTGCCGAGCCCTTCACTTACTGGAGGTTATAGAGATGTCATAGATTCCCACAGGACCACAGTCCATTTCCATAGGGGGATCTACTCAGGCTTTTCCCACAGCACGCTATGTGCATTCATTTCTTATCAAGACAACCTGAAGGGAGACGAAGGCTTTTCATTCCTTCCTGACATCCAAACAACATTGGAGTGCTGGGTATAGTCGGAGAAGCCAACGCGTCTCTACAAGAACTGGATTGTATCAGAAATATGTGCACCACAATATTGCATAACAGTAGAGGTTTAACACTACATGTATTCGTAATCCGATTTTTCCGGTATGAAACAGATACCAGTATAGCACAGAGGCGTACAGCGCTCTGGGGCACTACGCATCAGGTGGAGAGCAGGAAGTGTTTGTTTACCAAGTAGCTGCAACAAAAACAATGCAGTAAGGCCTTCGGCTTGCTGAAGAAACGACTACATTAGTGCCTAAGGTCAGTGGTGTCCAAAGTGTGGCTCGGGGGCAATTTGTGGCCCGCAGCTCATGTTTTACCGGCCCACGGCACATCATTCTAAAAATACTAAAACATTTTTTTTTAAACATTAAAAAGTGGAATAAAAGAGCAAATAGGTGAAATGCAACGAGAAAAAGTTGCATTGTTGACTCTAATACGATTTTTAAAAATCATTTCTCAAAAAATAATAATGAATCAAAATCAAAGTTGCTATGAAATATTGACTGATTTAAAGACAGAAAGGACACAAATACAACAAACAAACAAAACATGAAAAATATGAAAATTATTTTTTTTAAATACATACAAATGATAGATATACTAATACTAATTATACTAATTATTATATTGATTGTTATTATAAATATATTAAACTAATTACACTATATACTATCTGAAACTGATACAGAGATTTAAGTGTTGAATGTAAAAAAAATATATTAAAAAAAAAGCATGACCGTTTTATGAGTGGGGCACTTTTGGATCTCCCAAAATTTTTGTGGAATTAAAAAACACCTGTCTTTGCTAAAAAAAATTTAAATAATAAATTCAAATCAATTTTGCTATGAATTATTGACCTATTTAGGGATCAAATTACTTCACATCAAATATTCCACTTTGAAAATCTTTTTGGGAAACACATTGTATATTTTGTATTTTTGCCCCAAAAAATTGGGTTTTGACACAAAGCTCATAAAATGTTAAAAAATAAATACATAAAAATAACTCATATATATGTGTGAATGTTGTTTGTCTATCTGTGTTGGCCCTGCGATGAGTTGGCGACTTGTCCAGGGTGTACCCCGCCTTCCGCCCGTTTGTAGCTGAGATAGGCTCCAGCGCCCCCCGCGACCCTGAAGGGAATAAGCGGTAGAAAATGGATGGATGGATATATTTAAAAAAATATATGACTTATTTTTAACCTTTTTTAAGACTGAAACCCTTCTGGGTCCCTAGGACCTAACTTGAGGTAGCCCCAAAGGTTTAAAAAAAAGTGTATATTGTATTGGTTTTGAAAATGAAGAAAATATCAAAACGGCCCTTGCGTGCTTTGATTTTTCAGTGTGCGGCCCTCAGTGGAAAAAGTTTGGACACCCCTGGCCTAGGTGAAAACCCTCTTCCAAAGTCTACCGACTTTAATAGGCATACAATCATTCTTCACAGTTTTCAAACTCTCAGTTGCACCTTCATACATTAAATACATTTCCTATTTTATTCATTGAATTGTTTTATTTTTTTAATGTACCTTTTATTTAAAATAAACAATTTTAAGCCGTTTACAAAAAAAGCTAAGCAGTTTCATGTTTTGCATTTGGTTCCTGTGAACCAAACATTGACCTTAAAACCAAGGTTCGAACTGAACCGTGATTATAGCGTTACACAACAGTGATGCATTTTGACAAAACGAGTGTTGCACATGAAGGCTCCCTTTAAAAGTTTTACAAACTTCCTGTAAAACCACTTCCTGCACATGGTAATGACGTAAATCGACTCTGCTGAGGCCGCAGTCGCAACTTGACGTCAGCTTTGTCACAAAATCATGCATTTCTCTGTTCTCAATTGTTGATGACTGATGATAACAACCCCCCCCCCCTATCCCCCTCCACACCCCGGATTGTAAATAATGTAAATAATTCAATGTGATTAGCTTGTGTGATGATTGTATTATGATGATAGTATATATCTGATAGTATATATCTGTATCATGAATCAATTTAAGTGGACCCCGACTTAAACAAGTTGAAAAACTTATTCGGGTGTTACCATTTAGTGGTCAATTGTACGGAATATGTACTTCACTGTGCAACCTACTAATAAAAGTCTCAATCAATCAATCAATCAGGAAAGCTCTAACTGTTAATGAGAGCGTTAAGCACGCTGTATTTGCTTGCATGCATGCTAGTCTATAGTGCCTTTCAAACTGGGACGCTGCCCTCATGTTCTAACAACATGTGTGCAATGTGCTCCTCATCTTTGCACGTGTGTTGAGCAAACAGCTGTAACAGGATGAACAGGTCTACTGTTTGACATCATGTTTACATAGAACATTGCAATGTTCTGGCTACCCAGCTAGTAAACCTATTGGAAATCAAAGGACACTAAATGAACCACTTGCTCAAATCTTTCAAGCTCAAAAGAGCATTGCAGCGTAAACAGTTGTGCAACACACAAATAATATGCTTACATGACAACAACATACCGGTAGTAGAAATGCATTTCTCTGTGTTAGCTTTAGCTTTGTAAAGAAACAGTCTGTAAATGTCCCCTATCTCATGTATAGGGCACAGGACTTTGGTTTGATACAATGTACCTGTCTGGATTCATGAGAAAAGACCGAACCGGGTCACACAGGAGTGAAGGTGCCAGCGAGATTTAAATAGTACAGCACAAAAAAAATCACCAGTGCCTGTGAGTTCTTAATTAAATATGAGCTCTAGTTAAGTACCAGCCTCTGGGATTCATTTGTATGGAATCAGAGTGACATGAGCACCCTGCAATTTTGCACTAGTACAGTCCTTCTCAAATAGTGGAGCATGGAGTGGTGCAGCCCCAGCTATGTGTATATACACATACATATATATATATATATATATATATATATATATACACACACATAAACATATATATATGTGTATATACACATACATATATATATGTGTATATACACATACATATATATATATATATATATATACACACACATATATATATATATATATACACACACACACACACACACACACACACAGGTAAAAGCCAGTAAATTAGAATATTTTGAAAAACTTGATTTATTTCAGTAATTGCATTCAAAAGGTGTAACTTGTACATTATATTTATTCATTGCACACAGACTGATGCATTCAAATGTTTATTTCATTTAATTTAGATGATTTGAAGTGGCAACAAATGAAAATCCAAAATTCCGTGTGTCACAAAATTAGAATATTACTTAAGGCTAATACAAAAAAGGGATATTTAGAAATGTTGGCCAACTGAAAAGAATGAAAATGAAAAATATGAGCATGTACAATACTCAATACTTGGTTGGAGCTCCTTTTGCCTCAATTACTGCGTTAATGCGGCGTGGCATGGAGTCGATGAGTTTCTGGCACTGCTCAGGTGTTATGAGAGCCCAGGTTGCTCTGATAGTGGCCTTCAACTCTTCTGCGTTTTTGGGTCTGGCATTCTGCATCTTCCTTTTCACAATACCCCACAGATTTTCTATGGGGCTAAGGTCAGGGGAGTTGGCGGGCCAATTTAGAACAGAAATACCATGGTCCGTAAACCAGGCACGGGTAGATTTTGCGCTGTGTGCAGGCGCCAAGTCCTGTTGGAACTTGAAATCTCCATCTCCATAGAGCAGGTCAGCAGCAGGAAGCATTAAGTGCTCTAAAACTTGCTGGTAGACGGCTGCGTTGACCCTGGATCTCAGAAACAGAGTGGACCGACACCAGCAGATGACATGGCACCCCAAACCATCACCCAACCATGCAAATTTTGCATTTCCTTTGGAAATCGAGGTCCCAGAGTCTGGAGGAAGACAGGAGAGGCACAGGATCCACGTTGCCTGAAGTCTAGTGTAAAGTTTCCACCATCAGTGATGGTTTGGGGTGCCATATATATGCTATATATATATATATATATATATATATATATGTATGTGTGGGGAAAAAATCACAAGACTATTTCATCTCTACAGGCCTGTTTCATGAGGGGGGGTACCCTCAATCGTCAGGAGATTTTAATGGGAGCATTCGCATACCATGGTTTATATAGGGCACAGAGTGGGTGGGTACAGGCTGGCCTAGGGGCGTGGTGATTGGCTCATGTGTTACCTAGGAGGTGTTTCCGTCTATGGCGATATGTTGTTACAATTTCGCTGCGCTTGTTGAGGGATGACAGGTCTGGACGGTAAATAATAAACAGTTTCTCTTTCAAGCATAGGTTGCATCTTTTATTACCACTATTGTAAGGTGTGCTGGATGCAAGAATTTGCCATGTTATTGAATATTCAACATTATTGTCTTTGAGGTCCCAAATGTGTTTGCTGAGTTCTGTGGTATTTCGCAGGTTTTTGTTCCTGAAAGAAGCCTTGTGATTGTTCCATCTGGTTTTGAATTCTCCCTCGGTTAATCCTACATATGTGTCGGATGTGTTAATGTCCTTGCGTATTACCTTAGATTGGTAGACAACTGATGTTTGTAAGCATCCCCCGTTGAGAGGGCAATCAGGTTTCTTTCGACAATTACATCCTTTGTTGGTTTTGGAGTCGCTCTGTCTGAGGGCCAACGGCTCATTTGCAATTGTTTTGTTGTGGTTTGAGATGATTTGTCATATATTGTTCATGCAGCTGTAGCTCAATTTAATGTTGTTCTTGTTGAATACTTTTCTTAGGATGTTGTCTTTGGGAAAGTGTTTGTCAATCAGATTGAGGAATTTGTGTCCAATGTTCGTTGAGACGTTTTTGCTGTATGGGGGGTTGTACCAGATGATGTCGTTCCGTTTTCTGTTCTTTTTTGGCTGGTTTCCTGGCGTGGGTTCATAGGTGAGGGTGAAATTGTATCCGCTTTCATCAAGGGCTTTTTGGTACGGGGGGGTTGCTTGGTCAAATTCAGCTTTGCTAGATGACAGCATCGATAGCCTTTTATTGATTCCGGTAGGTATTCTTTTCGTGGTGGTGGGTGGGTGGTTGCTGTCATGGTGCACGTATTGGAGTGTTGTGTTGGGTTTCGTGAATGGTTGGTAGCTGTTATTTCTCAGGTTGAAAGTGATGTCAAGAAAGTTGACGGTTTGCTTGTTGGCTTCAATCGTGATCCGTAGGCCGTTCTCTTTGAAAATTTGGCATATGCGCTTCTTGGTATTCTCGCTGCTCCTTGGCGAGGCGCGACACACTGCCAGTCCGTCATCACGGTAAATACCAAGGTTCAGATTGAGGCTAGCGAGCTGGGAGAGGAGGAAACTCCCAACGAGTTCACACGTTTCTGCTCCGTCAAAACTTCCCATAGTGACGTCAAATGTTGCATTGTTCTTTTTTTGCCATGGTGTACTGTTGTGGATGAGAATGGAGTTTTTTGCGTGGATGATGATGTTTCTTTCGTTGCCTGTGATTGAGTCGTAGTCTGAGGCGAAGTCTAGTGCTTGAGTCAGTAGGTCTTGCGTGATGGAAGGGTAAAATTCCTCGATATCAAAGGAGATAAAGTTGTGCTGTTGTTTGTCTTGGATGTTGTTGAACCATTTGATTACTGCTGCTGTATTTCTCCATTGGTTGAGTGGTGTTTTGTCCTTGATTTTTGTGTTGACTCTGTCCAGGATTATTTTGCTGATTTTTCCTATTTCAGATTCAGTTGGGTTTATTAGTCGGCATGTTGGGTTATTTGCGAAGTTGGGTTTGTGGTCCTTCAATGTGATGAAGGCTTCCTTGTTGGCTGTGGCGTCCACCCTGTCCTCAATGTCCAGTTCAGCCGCGATCCTTTTATTTTCCAGGTGGATGTTCTGTAAGGTGTTGGGTTGCGCTTTTTTGTATGATTTGGTGATGCTTCTGTCCAGTAAGGTGTGGTGTTCTGGTATGTCCATTCTGTAGAAGTTTGTGGTTTTATCGGCAGCTATGATGAGGTTGTTTACTTTCTTGATGCGCTCCTTGTCATTTTTCAGCTTGGTGAATAATATATATATATATATATATATATATATATATATATATATATTTATATTATATACACATCAGTGACGTGCAGCCAGGGGAGGCAGGGCCTCACATGGAAAGAAGAAAAATGTAAAAAGAAAAAAAAATCATTAAATAGTTATATGTATCCAGTGATTATACTATAAAGTTATTTTCCATTTAACTTCACCAGTTTTAGATTATTTTTATTCAAAATCGCAGAATTTTCACATTTGCCGTTCAAATACTGAGAAGATACTTGCGGTGATCAGCAGCCAGTTGAGGCACGTCACTGAGTTGAGCCTCACCATGGATTGCGCAATGACTCGGCTAACTGCTGGCCTGCTGTGCAGTGAGACCGTATTGCTATATGAATTATATTATACATTTCCATAGTTTAGTTAGCTGAGGTATATAATGTACAGTGTATTTTGTCAACAACTGTATGTGTGTAACGTATTTCTTGTGCTGAGCAATCATAAAACGGCTGCGGAGACGCACTGTGTGAGGCACGCAGTAATCCCGCCACCTGGTGGTAGAGTTGTGCCGGATAATGCACCCCCGGCGTAAAATGCACCCCCTGGCGGGAGTGTTATATCAACTAAAGCCCACACTTAAAGTTTCCACGTGCAAGATTGAATCTACTTAAAAAAGTTATTTAATAAAAAGCCAAAAAGTGCAAAAACAATAATGTTCGTGTTGGAGGAGTTGTGAATGACTGCTGGGCCACAACATTAGGTACACCTGCAGACTGCAGCACGGATGGGCATCAGCCGCTCCGCCTCCACAGTCATTGCTTATGCAATGAAAAAGTTCGGCTGGTCACTAGAGAATGCATACAACTTTGTCAAGGAAAAGAGGAGCATCACACGACCGAACGCAAGTTTCATGCGACAGCTGGCAGAGTACGAGGGCATCCTTGATGCGAGGTACACTGCATTTCTTGACGTGTGCGTGTAGTTGTCCAAACTCATTCCTATTTGTCAGGTTTGTATTTGATCTATACATTCAGCAAACAGAGGGGTTGGAGGAGTTGTGAATGACTGAAATATGAAATCCGTGCTGCAGTCGCTGCTGGGCCACAACATGAGGTACACCTGCAGACTGCAGCACGGATTTCATATTTCATTCATTCACAACTCCTCCAACACGAACATTATTCTTTTTGCACTTTTTGGCTTCTTATTAAATAACTTTTTTAAATAGATTCAATCTTGCACGTGGAAACTTTAAGTGTGGGCTTTAGTTGATATAACACTCCCGTCAGGGGGTGCATTCTACGCCGGGGGTGCATTATCCGGCACAACAGCGGCGCATGGACTTCATTTATAAGTAAAGGTAAGACCATAATAACGTTTTTTTTATTAAATGTGCTTTTTTGTGTGCTACAGTTTGTATGTGTAAAGTTAAAGTAGCAATGATTGTCACACACACTAGGTGTGGTGAAATTTGTCCTCTGCATTTGACCCATCCCCTTGATCACCCCCTGGGAAGTGAGGGGAGCAGTGGGCAGCAGCGGCGCCGCGCCCGGGAATCATTTTTGGTGATTTAACCCCCAATTTCAATCATTGATGCTGAGTGTCAAGCAGGGAAGAATGCTGGTATGAGCTTTTAAACACAACCCGTTAACTGCTGCCAATCAAATGGTGAATAAGATACTCTTTAGGGTTCATATGTTTGTAAATCTGACTGTGATGAAGTCAGTGCCTCACCAGCCATGAACCTCACCGCACGTCACTGATACACACATATCTATGTATATATATATACACACACACTTATACACACACACACACACACACACACACACACACACACACACACACACATATACACACACACGTATACATATAAATATATATATATATATACATTTAAATAAATATATATATATATATATATCATCTTTTTTGTTTTCTTTAATGTTAATAAGATACAATAATCTGCAGAGGTATACTTATAACAATTTTATAGACAAATGATGTTTATAGTAGCTGCAAAGAATAACATATATATATATATATATATATATATACACATACATATACACACACACGTATACATATAAATATATATATATATATACATATAAATATATATATATACATATAAATATATATATATACATATAAATATATATATATATATTTCATCTTTTTTGTTTTCTTTAATGTTAATAAGATACAATAATCTGCAGAGGTATACTTATAACAATTTTATAGACAAATGATGTTTATAGTAGCTGCAAAGAATAAGGGGGCACGAAATGTTTTCTTGTTCTTGGGGGGGTGGGGCGCAACATAAACTAATTGAGAAGCACAGCATTAGTATTAAGCTTTGTTTGACTGATTGATTAGAACACCAAAGATGCAAGAAAGATATGAGTTTGGTCAGAGTGAAACCACCAAGACAGATGAAGCAGCTACTTCACGTTACCAGCGTTTAAGGCTGCAACGGAGGGCCTGTGATCCAGGAGATCACAGATGGTCCAGAAAGAGACACAGATGCACAACATCTGCTTTGTGGTTTTTAATGAGTAATGTACTTTATGTAAGAACACACTGCTTCTTGAAGGAACGAAAACAGAATAAAAAGGTATATTGTGTGTTTTTTTCACGTTTCAATAAGCAGATTGCAGCATTACACAACATTGAGGTCACAGTAGCACGTTCATGCAGACAAATGCTGCTTGCCAAGTGGAAGAGGACCTCGTTCATCTAAAGCTTTGTTACTAATGGTCATTTTGGTCTACCAACCAACAGCATGAAACATCTTTAGGACATACCAGCTGGGATGACAGCATTTATTAGTGAGAAAATCAGCTTGCTGTTATAACCACATGGCAGAAGATGTGAGTCTGTCCCGTGACAAAGCGGACCGTCTTCACTTAGCGTAAAGAGCTGACCTCAGCTCTGCGTCGGCACAACTCATTTAATCTAACAAGTGTGAAACGAAAGAAGACATCACGAGGCACTTTGTAGCCAACACTTCTATCAAATGTAGATGAATGCGAGCACAGCGGCTATTGTTGAGACCACAACCCCTCTCAGAACTTCCTGTCGCCGGTATAAAGTCTACATGTTGTCTTTTTAAATACAAGAGCGCACATAAATATGAAACCATATTGTTATCACTATTAGGGCTTGAAACGTAATACTAGCATTCATTCTTGTGGCACAGATATGCCAATCTACAGTAGTGGGTGTGACTACAAGGGGGTGGCAGTAGGGCTGGGCGATATTGCCTTTTATTAATATCTCAATATTTTTAGGCCATGATATATGTCCCGACATTTTGCCTTAGCCTTGAATGAACACTTGATGCATATAATCAAAGCAGTATGATGATTCTATGTGTCTATAATAAAACATTCTTGTTCATACTGCATTAACATATGCTCATTTTAAACTTTCATGCAGAGAGGGAAATCACAACTAAGTCAATTTACCATAACTATTTATTAAACAGTTATTAAGCAGTGGCACAAACATTCATGTCATTTCAAAACAGAAAGTGCAAGATTGTCAGAGACATTTTAAAACAAGCTATTAGTGCACTTTTGTGCATGATGTCACTAAGATGATTTATCAAAACAACACTAAATTAAAGTGCATTTTTTTGTACAGAACGCCATTACAATAGTTAAAAACAAATAAAGTGCACTTTTGTGCATGATGTCACACAAGATATTTCAATAAGTGTCACATAAAAATGACCTGCATATCAAATAGTATATGTTCTACGGTGTTGATGTGGAAATAGTTGCTTCGGCATTTTGTTGGGTGTGGCACCGAACGGAGATGTTGACATGCAGTTTCAAGCACTCTTCATTCTCTAGCGGGTGACTTTTCAAATGATGCTACATATTAGCGGTGCTGCTACTTTTTGTAGCAACGCTTTTACCGCATAAATGTTCAACATATTCCCGCTTGAAGCCAAACCACCAGACGATGGACCCCACAGCTAATATTACCATGTCGCTACCTGTCTGCTCCATGGGAGCGTGTGACGTTGCTCACGTGACATATGTAAGAAGGTGCGCTTGTTTTAAGTCTCTGTGAGAAGGAGAGACAGGAAAGAGTGGGAAACGCTGCAGTGTAATGCTTGCAGCTAAAAGCAATTGCGTGAGAACGTATACTCGAATATCACGATATAGTCATTTTCTATATCGCATAGAGACAAACCTGCGATATATCGAGTATATCGATATATTACCCAGCCCTAGGTTGGCAGCATGCAGGGCGGGGAACTTTAGTGGCTGCACAGTAAAGTCCTGAAGATGGTGACAAGTGATTTTTCATTTGAACTAATCAAAAGCTCTACTGGGACATAGTGTGGTAAACCTACTGTAGTCACTCTCAACTGGTTTGGATAATGAGATGCACCCAGAATAAATTTTTGGTAGCTTGATTCCTTCTAATAAGTCAGTTTAACAAGCAGACTGGAAGCCTGAAAGCTAACACTTGTGCATAAGCATCACCATCAACGTGGTGGCTGTACCGTCGCTTTATTTTGTGGTGAGCAGTCACAATGAACGGGATTATTCCCACCGCAGCAAGAACTTTTGCGTGGACGAAAAGGATGTTTGTAGCCTTTAAAAACAAGTCAACACCAACCCTGGAATCGTTGGCTGTCACAGCCTCTGTGGGCTTACAGGACAACAAAGCACCCACCAAGCAGCTATTTGCCACCTGGGGGCTGAAACGAGACGCCCAGTGTACTTGGAGCTAGTTTGGCAGGTGCATCATGTCAGGGGGCCTCCAGCACAACAAGGCAGGGCCCTCCTGTTGTCTCTTGTACTACTCGGACTGTGTCATTTTCCTGAGAAGAAAAATGCTGCTTCAGGCGGGACTGCGTCACGAGAAGCAAGCCACATTCCCACACACTATTTTTTTTAATCCTTCAGTTTCATTTTTCTATGGCTTTTGTGTACTAGTGGGGTTTTTTTAAACTTTGGAGAACTCCAGGCAAGACATCCCAAAACACAGAAAGTCAAAAGTGAGCATTTCCCTTGTGATTATAACTAGATATTTTGCTGGGTTACACAAAAATGTGTAACACAATTTCGTGTCCAAGGAATTTGGTGCAAATCCGAATAAAAGGTGCAGAAGTAGTCATGTATTTTCACTTTGGTCGTTAAACTTCACTTGCATTGGGGTCCTGGTGAGGCGTATTTTCCGCACTATAAGGCGCACCGGATTATTAGCCGCACCTTCAATGAATGGCATATTTCATAACTTTGTCCACCAATAAGCCGCCCCGGACTATAAGCCGCGCCTACGCTGCGCTAAAGGGAATGTCAAAAAAACAGTCAGATAGGTCAGTCAAACTTTAATAATATATTGAAAACCAGCGTTCTAACAACTCTGTCCCAAAATGTACGCAAATGTGCAATCACAAACATAGTAAAATTCAAAATAGTGCAGAGCAATAGCAACATAATGTTGCTCGAACGTTAATGTCACAACACACAAAATAAACATAGCGCTCACTTTCTGAAGTTATTCTTCATTCGTAAATCCTTCGTCTTCGGTGTCCGAAGTGAAAAGTTGGGCAAATGTGAGATCCAAAATGGCCGGTTCCGTCTCGTCGAAGTCATCGGAGTCAGTGTCACTGTTATCCAGCAGTTCTGTGAATCCTGCCTTCCGGAAAGCTCGGACCACAGTTGTGACCGAAATATCTGCCCAGGCATTTACGATCCACTGGCAGATGTTGGCGTCGTTTGGCGCTGCCTCCCTGTCTTAGTGAATGTGTGTTCGCCTTCTGTCATCCATTGTTCCCACGCAGTTAGCAGTCTAGCTTCGAATGCCCTGTTGACACCAATATCTAGCGGCTGGAGGTCTTTTGTCAATCCACCCGGAATGACGGCGAGTATTGAATTAAGCGCGTAAGCGTGTCTCTTAATGTGATGTTATGAGCTAGCAAATATAACAACTACACTACCCAGCATGCAACGATAGTTACGAGCATGCGCGGTAGCCCTGAGAAGCGTTGTTGTATGCTGGGAGTTAGAATGTGGTTATGAGCACGCTGTGAGTAAACGTTGAGAACTCAGTTAACACGCCTCGTCTGCATTATTTATAATTAGACAGACAACACACTTAATAGGAGCCATTTTGGGGTCTTTACATAAACACACAAATGGAAATGAAACGTCACATATCCCAGCATGCACCGCGCGCTCCTTCTTCTTCCGGGGGCGGGTGGTTGCTTACAGTACAAGAAGAAGCGCTTCCTGTTCTATGGGGGCGGGTGCTTACCTTGGCGGTTGCTTGCGTAGAAGAAGAAGCGCTTCCTGCTCTACCGGGAAAAAAGATGGCGGCTGTTTACCGAAGTTGCGAGAACGAAACTTTATGAAAATGAATCTTAATATTTATCCATATATAAAGCGCACCGGGTTAAAAGCCGCACTGTCAGCTTTTGAGTAAATTTGTGGTTTTTAGGTGCGGCTAATGGTGCGGAAAATACGGTAGATATTTTGCTGGGTTACACAAAAATGTGTAACACAATTTCGTGTCCAAGGAATTTGGTGCAAATCCGAATAAAGGTGCAGAAGTAGTCATGTATTTTCACTTTGGTCGTTAAACTTCACTTGCATTGGGGTCCTGGTGAGGCTCAGTTACACATCCAATTCAGTGATTCATGCTATTGGCACTTCTGGACACAGTCTAGGGTGTAACGTATGCGGTGTTTTTCCTCCAGGTTTACAGCTTTGGGTGTGTAAGGGTTTGGACTATCATTGACACAAACACACGCACAGTGTAGCAGACTGTACTGCAATCGCCTCTTTACATTTACATTTCACATTTTTAGACATGTCAACACTACAATGGTTTCTGTGATTAAATACCTGAGTTTGAAACTGAAAATAAGACAAATATAGTGTCAATGTGTTAAAGTTGCAATTGAAGCAGCAGTGAAGAAAAGTGCACAATAATTATTGAGTCAATTTTAGGAATCATGATATCAAAAATAACATTCATAACCTTAGACTTAGTCAAACTTTAATGATCCACAGGGTAAATTGTTCCAAACAAAGGTAAACACATTGAGCACCCCTAACTTGTAGGAGGTTCCAACCTTCCTTACACTCATCAGAGCTCAAAGTGTAAACTAGGTCTGGGCAATAAAACTATGTCTATATTGCGATAGACATATACAGTACGTTTGAAAAACTGATCATCTTTTTCCCTTCTTTGTTGGAAGAAACCGGAAGTTGCGAAGCAAAGTTGGTTGCCTGAACAAAGGCACTCCAATCTGGTAACTGAGCAATGCAGGAAGTAATCACTGACCAGGGGGAGTGACACACTAACAGCCAATCAGGTAATAGTATCAACTATCAAGTTTGGTAGCGCCATCTTATTGTCTCGCCTTTTGATTCTTTGCATGGAGCGAGAAGAGAAACTAAAAATGAGTGCTGCAGGGAGCGAATACAATTTTGATAAAACAGGAAAAGTCACCTTGACCCTGTGGCAATTTTTAGGATTTCTTTTTAAAAGGGACCATAGTCCTGACCAATGTGGTCTGTAAATTATGCAAGGTACTCGTCCCCACCAATACTGTTAATACCACACCACCTTAGCCATGCTCACCCTTGAGCACAGTCGATATTCTATCAATTTTGGCAACCGCTCACTACTGAGCATGTGCGCGCATACACACAAACGCAAATATTTTAACTATTCCTTGAACAATACACCCATCAAAAACAGAAGCTCTCTCGTGTAAACTCCCCGTGTGGACATCCTCTAGAAGTAAGAAGTCATTTTGAATTATATTGCATTCATTGTATCTTCTATATTCACATTTATTTTTCAAATCTCCATTTAAACAGGAATATTAATATCATAGACCAGGGTAGGGCTGGCCGATATATCGAATATACACGATATATTGCGGGTTTGTCTCTGTGCGATATAGAAAATGACTATATCGTGATATTCGAGTATATGTTCTCATGCAGTTGCTTTTTGCTGCGGGCATTACACTGCAGGCTTTTCTCACTATTTCCTGTCTGTCCTTCTCACAGAGAGATAAAACAAGCGCACCTTGTTACATACGTTACATACTGTCGCGCGTGCAACGTCATACGCTCTCGCGGAGCAGAGAGGTAGCGCCATGGGTAAAGTTAGCTGTTATGCTCACGGAGCGGTGCGAGTAGTAATACAAGAGAGAGCAAAGGTGCGAATCTGGTAACAAATGAAGGAAGAATTAATTCCAGGAAAAACAGCACGGGGTCCATCGTCTGGCGGTGGTTTGGCTTCAAGCGGGAAGATGTTGAACAGTACTATGTCAAGTATGCGGCAAAAGCGTTGCTACAAAAAGTAGCAGCACTGCTAATGTGTAGCATCATTTGAAAAGTCACCCGCTAGAGAATGAGTGCTTGAAACTCCGCATGTAAACATCTCGGCCGGTGCCACACCCACAAATTGCCCAAGCAACCATTTCCACATCAACACCGTATGAAAAAAATAGTCAACAACAGAAGGAGATAACGTCCGCAGAAACCTACTACATAGCGAAGGACATACACTATTTGATTTCCTATTATGCAGCTAATTTCTATTTGACAGTTATTGAAATATTTTGTGTGACATCATGCACAAAAGTGCACTTTATTTGTTTTAAACTATTGTAGTGGCGTTCTGTACAAAAAGTGCACTTTAATTTAGTGTTGTTTTGATATGTCATCTTAGTGACATCATGCACAAAAGTGCACTAATAGCTTGTTTTAAAATGTCTCTGACAATCTTGCATGTTCTATTTTGGAAATGACATGAATGTTTGTGCCACTGCTTAATAACTGTTTAATAAATACAGTTTTGGTAAATTGACTTAGTTGTGATTTCTCTCTCTGCATGAAAGTTTAAAATTAGCATATATTAATGCAGTATGAACAAGAATGTTTTAATGTGGACACATAGAATCATCATACTGGTGTGATTATATCCATCAAGTGTTCATTCAAGGCTAAGGCAAAATATCGAGATATATATCGTGTATCGTGACATGGCCTAAAAATATTGAGATATTAATAAAAGGCCTTATCGCCCAGCCCTAGACCAGGGGTCCCCAAACTTTTTGACTCGCGCGCTCGCCCGACACTGCGGCACAAGCGCAATGTCACGTTATCGATGGGAAAATGCATTTTTAATATAATTTGCTTGAGTGGCTAGGAGACCCCGAGAGTAACAAGCGATAGAAAATGGATTGGAAAGAACAGATTAAAAATAATGATAATAAAAAAAAATATATGTATAATTATTTTATTTATTTTTTGGACTTCCCGCAGACCGGATTTTGGACGCTGGTCATAGACATTTACAGCGTAAGGTAGTTCACATTGTATAGTCACCCACAGTAAGCAGGTAGACAAATGCAGCGTGAGGAAGTTCACAAATCGGCATTTAGAAACGTATTTATGTTGCTAATTAACTGACAAAGTAAACCTGTCGAAAACACAACCTCATTGAAGAAGGTAGTAATTGCAATTCTAGAGTGGGAGCATTATTTGATATCCAAATCGGCATTCCGAAACTCAAAGTTGCATTTTTTTTTCTACTATCCACTATCGATTTATGCAACTGGTTGCTTTTTTCGAGGAAACTTCTAAATTCGACATAATACCGGCACTAAACCTGCAGAAAGTAGTTATTCTCAGGTATTTCTATGTTTACATTTTCACTTTGAACTATTTTGCTACACTTAATTAAACATTTCTTACGTATTCCTTATTTTTGCACTTTAATTCTAGGAGGATAGTGTTCAGTGTTTAATGTGACTTTAGAATGTTGTTTACATTTCCTTTGACCATTCTGCCTTGATAGCTGAGGAATTTATAATCAGAGGAAGATTATATTTTTATAAAAATGTTTACATTTAATATATTTTTCTCTTGGTCCTTATTTTTGATATGTCATGAAAATATCAATAATTATCAATATCGACCCATATAAAACACCTACAGTATATTGTGACACAGTTTTCAGCTAAATGGCCCAGCCCCAGCCCCAGTGTAGACAAACATGGCTTCTGTCAGTCGTGGGTGACTTGCCTGCACCAAATGCCCAGCTAACATTACTTGGGAAAGCAAAAAAATCCACTGGCCATCAAACCTCAACAGCCACCCTGAAAGTCAGCCGCAAAGAAAAGCTTTTGGTGATTTCCATGGGGGCTATGTCCGAAAAGTGCAAAAAGCCCGCGAGAGACGATCCTCGGGCCAAGGTGATCTAAATTTTCTTCCTGGAAATGAAACAATGGCATTGGACAGCCTCGCCGCTTTTTTCATTAGCGGGGCAACTGGCCCACTCAAAGGGCATTGAAAGACGAAGACAGGCCATCGCTTTCCTCCATTTGATTTGTGTGTATGTCCAAGCAGGCTAAACTGTCAATCATGGACGCCAAGGCGTGACAGAAAAGTACCCGGACAAACTGGATTGCTTCTCCCCACGGCAAGACGCCATTGCAAACAGATCAGAGACAAAACAATAGAGCTAATTCTGTGATACGCTTGACAGAGATGCAGAAGACACCGCTTCCAACATCGCTGAAGACACTAAACATTGTACATTGTATATATGTTATAGACATAATATAATATCTGTATATATATAATTCTGTACACGTTATGTATATATTCGTATATATGTTAGATTATTTTTTTTAATCGCTATATTAGTCTATTTATACCTGCATTGTCCTTTCCATCCTTACACTTTCCATAATGGTAACTGAGCTACTGTGTTGAACAATTTCCCTTGTGGATCATTAAAGTTTGTCTAAGTCTAAGTCTAAACCTCTCGGCAGCAGACCACCTGTAAGCCATGATTTGTACTTCTAAACCGTCATTATTTTTCAGATGTATGATTGCTAGCAAAATCCGACTGATCATCACACTCCCGCACAAACTGATAGATGAGATTCATTTATAATTTATGGACGTGATATTAGCCCTACCTCAGTAATTACCGTATTTTCCGCACCATTAGCCGCACCTAAAAACCACAAATTTACTCAAAAGCTGACAGTGCGGCTTTTAACCCGGTGCGCTTTATATATGGATTAATATTACGATTCATTTTCATAAAGTTTCGATCTCGCAACTTCGGTAAACAGCCGCCATCTTTTTTCCCGGTAGAACAGGAAGCGCTTCTTCTTCTACGCAAGCAACCGCCAAGGTAAGCACCCGCCCCCATAGAACAGGAAGCGCTTCTTCTTCTACTGTAAGCAACCACCCGCCCCGGAAGAAGAAGAAGCACGCGGTGCATGCTGGGATATGTGACGTTTCATTTCCATTTGTGTGTTTATGTAAAGACCCCAAAATGGCTCCTATTAAGTGTGTTGTCTGTCTAATTATAAATAATGCAGACGAGGCGTGTTAACTGAGTTCTCAACATTTACTCACAGCGTGCTCATAACCACATTCTAACTGCCAGCATACAACAACGCTTCTCAGGGCTACCGCGCATGCTCGTCACTATCGTTGCATGCTGGGTAGTGTAGTTGTTATATTTGCTAGCTCATAACATCACATTGAGAGACACGCTTACGCGCTTAATTCAATACTCGCCGTCATTCCGGGTGGATTGACAAAAGACCTCCAGCCGCTAGATATTGGTGTCAACAGGGCATTCGAAGCTAGACTGCTAACTGCGTAGGAACAGTGGATGACGAAGAAGCGCGCGGTGCATGCTGGGATATGTGACGTTTCATTTCCATTTGTGTGTTTATGTAAAGACCCCAAAATGGCTCCTATTAAGTGTGTTGTCTGTCTAATTATAAATAATGCAGACGAGGCGTGTTAACTGAGTTCTCAACGTTTACTCACAGCGTGCTCATAACCACATTCTAACTACCAGCATACAACAACGCTTCTCAGGGCTACCGCGCATGCTCGTCACTATCGTTGCATGCTGGGTAGTGTAGTTGTTATATTTGCTAGCTCATAACATCACATTGAGAGACACGCTTACGCGCTTAATTCAATACTCGCCGTCATTCCGGGTGGATTGACAAAAGACCTCCAGCCGCTAGATATTGGTGTCAACAGGGCATTCGAAGCTAGACTGCTAACTGCGTGGGAACAATGGATGACCGAAGGCGAACACACCTTCACTAAGACAGAGGCAGCGCCGGACGACATTCGCCCAACTTTTCAATTCGGACACCGAAGGAGAAAAATTCGAGGGATTTATGAATGAAGAATAACTTCAGAAAGTGAGCGCTATGTTTATTTTGTGTGTTGTGACATTAACGTTCGAGCAACATTATGTTGCTATTGCTCTGCACTATTTTGAATTTTACTATGTTTGTGATTGCACATTTGCGTACATTTTGGGACAGAGTTGTTAGAACGCTGGTTTTTAATATATTATTAAAGTTTGACTGACCTATCTGACTGTTTTTTTGACATTCCCTTTAGCGCAGCGTAGGCGCGGCTTATAGTCCGGGGCGGCTTATTGGTGGACAAAGTTATGAAATATGCCATTCATTGAAGGTGCGGCTAATAATCCGGTGCGCCTTATAGTGCGGAAAATACGGTACGTCATATTTTGTTAGGACAAATCCACAGGTTCAGCTTGTCAAATCCACCTTTGTTTGAGTGTTTCTTACCCTCAGGAGTGCATAAACTACAGTCAAATTTAAATTGAAAAAATAATAGATATAAATAAGTTATCAGTGTTAAGTCTTATAAAACAGTCGGTTATCAGCTCAAAAAAAAAAATTGTGTATCCCTAAAGACAAACATGAAGAGCCGTGGCGTGGCGGCAAGCTCGCTATGCTGCTGAGGAGCGTGCACACGCGCATACACACATAAAAAATAATTACATAAACTTGAACTTCTTGGTACAGAATACTATTATGTACCGTATTTTTCGGACTATAAGTCGCAGTTTCTTTCATAGTTTGGCTGGGGGTGCGACTTATACTCAGGAGCGACTTATGTGTGGAATTATTAACACATTACCGTAAAATATCAAATATTATTATTTAGCTCATTCACGTAAGAGACTGGACCTATAAGATTTCATCGGATTTAGCGATTAGGAGTGACAGATTGTTTGGTAAACGTATAGCATGTTCTATATGTTATAGTTATTTGAATGACTCTTACCATAATATGTTACATTAACATACCAGGCACGTTCTCAGTTGGTTATTTATGTCTCATATAACATACACTTATTCAGCCTGTTGTTCACTATTCTTTATTTTAAATTGCCTTTCAAATGTCTATTCTTGGTGTTGGGTTTTATCAAATAAATTTCCCCCAAAAATTCGACTTATACTACAGTGCGACTTACCGTATATGTTTTTTTCCTTCTTTATTATGCATTTTCGGCCGGTGCGACTTATACTCCGGTGCGACTTATACTCCGAAAAATACGGTATACATGTATGGGAAAAACTGATATTTGTTTACAAAAACCCATACATCTTTACATGTAGATTTAGCTAATTAAATTAAATCAATAAATGTGTGTTGACATACCTTGTCATCAAGCACCTGGACGGCCTGTGAGCGACTGGTAAGGACCCAGCAGGAACAACTCCTCTACTGAAAACACAAAGCAGAAGACAACATGAGTCATGGTAAATACATGCATGTGTTGTCATAATACCCCACTATTGCTTGTACAAGACACCAAAGCCTGACGGGAGACATGACATCACTTTTTTTTTTTTTGTGAGGCCAAACATCGCCAGCTGATTGAGCAAACAAGAGAGCAGATAGCGTAATTTATTGAATTCACAGTGGTGCCACGGTGCAGCCGCGCGGCGGACGAAGACGGGACAGTACAAGGGTCTTTTTGACGTATTCGTCGCACCTCCCAATCAGCTGAAAACACTCGTCAGCTTCTGCTCCACTTCCTCTTTAGTGCCTTTCAATCTTGACAAACAAGAGTTCCGTCGCCCACACGCCTAAGACCTAAATAAAGCGTCAAGTTTCATAGGGCGGGGGGGAGGGGAGGTACACGCCGAGGTCAGACAGCAAAAGTAACACTTGTGCATTGTTTATAGGAGTCATGTTGATTATTGGCCACAATGCTAACCATCAGGAATAATGACAGATGATAACTGGGCCACAGAAGTAAAGCCATAATGACACTGGATGCTCAGATGGACGACAGACCACCTATTCAATGGTGATCATCTGCTGTCATTACTAACATGGACGGCTAACATGAAAATAGAGCAAAAACAAATCTATAAACACAAGCTGGCGCTTTCACTAATCATCGTAAGCAAATGACAAATGGCTACCTGCCAGAGAAGCTTCTCGTCCAGTCATCGCGTTTGAGAGCCGCTAGCTAGCATCGGTATGTTGAGGCATGTCAGAGCTTTGTTAAAAAAAAAAACGCCCAGGGTGAGGTCATAAATGATAAATATTAGCGAGGGACGTGTTGTCTGTGCTCCGCCGGCTGGTGATGGAAACACGGTCTAATGAGGAGTTCATCTGGGAGTGAAACCTGAACACATCAAACGTTCAGCATTTACAAAGATGATGATGCTGAGAGAATTACTGTACCGTATTTTCCGCACTATAAGGCGCACCGGATTATTAGCCGCACCTTCTATGAATTACATATTTCATAATTTTGTCCACCAATAAGCCGCCCCGGACTATAAGCCGCGCCTACGCTGCGCTAAAGTGAATGTCAAAAAAACGCTGCGCTAAAGTGAATGTCAAAAAAACAGTCAGATAGTTCAGTCAAACTTTAATAATATATTGAAAACCAGCGTTCTAACAACTCTGTCCCAAAATGTACGCAAATGTGCAATCACAAACATAGTAAAATTCAAAATGGTGTAGAGCAATAAATAGCAACATAATGTTGCTCGAACGTTAATGTCACAACACACAAAATAAACATAGCGCTCACCTTCTGAAGTTATTCTTCATTCGTAAATCCTTCGAATTCTTCGTCTTCGGTGTCCGAATTGAAAAGTTGCGCAAGCGTGGGATCCAAAAATGGCCGGCTCCGCCTCGTCGAAGTCATCGGATTCAGTGTCGCTGTTGTTGTGCAGCAGTTCTGTGAATCCTGCCTTCCGGAAAGCTCGGACCACAGTTGTGACCGAAACTATCTGCCCAGGCATTTACGATCCACTGGCAGATGTTGGCGTATGTCGACCGGCGCTATCTGCCCGTCTTAGTGAAGGTGTGTTCGCCTTCGGAGCTGTGTGAAAAAAGCCACCCGGCCTCTTCGCGTAAACTTCCCTTAACCACTCGCTCATCTTTTCTTCATCCATCCATCCCTTCGAGTTAGCTTTTATGATGACGCCGGCTGGAAAGGTCTCTTTTGGCAAGGTCTTCCTTTTGAATATCATCATGGGTGGAAGTTAGCATGGCAAGCTAGAACCACAGTGAAGGATGACTTCTCATTCCCTGTGGTGCGAATATTCACCGTACGTGCTCCCGTTCCACAGTGCGGTTCACAGGAATATCAGCTGTGAAATACGGTAGTAATCCGTGTGCGGATGGAGAGATTGCGTCTTTTTATGAACCGGATCGCTTAGTAGGAGCCATTTTGTGGTCTTTACAGATGTAAACAGGAAATGAAACGTACGGTGATATCCGCGCGTTTTTTCTTCTTCTTCCGGGGGCGGGTGAAGCGCTTCCTGTTCTATGGGGGCGGGTGCTTTCCTTGGCGGTTGCTTGCGTAGAAGAAGAAGCGCTTCCTGTTCTACCGGGAAAAAAGATGGCGGCTGTTTACCGAAGTTGCGAGACCGAAACTTTATGAAAATGAATCGTAATAAAGCGCACCGGGTTATAAGGCGCACTGTCAGCTTTTGAGAAAAAATTTGGTTTTTAGGTGCGCCTTATAGTGCGGAAAATACGGTAGTCATTTCATATGATTAGAACTGTGCTCTGTAGTCATGTACAGTGCATCCTCGCCTAATGGCGATTCAGCATTTTCACCGATTCAGATTTCTGATATAAAAATAGTTTGCCCATTTGTGCTTATTCTCTCCAAAAATAGACTGTTTTGTCGCAGAAAACTCAAATCGACCCAAACTTGATTTACATTTTCAAATATATGATAAATAGAGATGTCCGATAATATCGGCCTGCCGATATTATCCGCCAATAAATGCTTAAAATGTAATATCGGAAATTATCGGTATCGGTTTCAAAAAGTAAAATTAATGACTTTTTAAAACGCCGCTGTACGGAGCGGTACATATCCGGTAAAACACTGACGTAGGGAGCAGTACAGAGCAGTTGCGTCTCCCAGTCAGCCGGCCCTCGCCTCTCCCACACACAACACAGGAGTTGACGACTGCAGCATGAGAGGTTTACTGGTGACGCTTGATGACCTCATCAAACCGCCGCGAGCGGAGCATAACAACAACAAGAGTGTGTTGTTGCCGGTGCTGTAGCCTGGCTAACAAGCGAGCTCGCTCGGTGACTGACTAACGACACCATGTCTATTATTTTAAAGTGTCTCTGACGGATAAAAAACTGGCAATTTGCAATGACTGCAAAACGTTGGTTATGCGAGGAGGAAACAAGACGTCTTCCTTTAATACAAGCAATTAGATCTCCCACCTCTTCAAGAATCATAAGGAGATACACGATGAATACAAGCGTAAGATGGATGTGAGCCCAGTTTGTAATTCCTGTCATGTCTGCGTGATCATGTTTTGTTTAAGTCATGTTCGGTTTTGTTTTTGGACTTTTTGTGCACTTTTGTTTTGTCACCATAGCAACCCATTAGTTTTCACCTGTCACGTCACGCACCTGTTTGACGTTTTGAGTCACGCACCTGTTTTCGTTAATCATGTCGGTAGTATTTAAGTTCATTGTTTTCAGTTCGTCGTCCTGGCGAAATCCCGGATTCATACCCCTTTCACACTTTTACCTCGGCGCACTTCATAGTCCATGCCAAGTACGTTTTTTGTTTATTAATGCCACAGTTAGTGTTTTTGTTTAATTGTTCACAGTTTTTTGCCCACGTGCAAGTCTTTTGTTTCGTTAGTCAAGTTTGTACATCCGCCTTGAGCGCGCTTTTTGTTTCTTTGAGTGTTATAAATAAATGTGTATTCACCTTCACGCCATGACCAGTCCAGCTTTACTTGCATCTCGGGAAAACAAACACACCATAGTCCTCGTCATGACAATTCCCTGTTATACAGTATGCCAGGCAGTCTTGCACTAAATGAGGACTATGTTATTGTTTACTTTATTACTCTAGTATACTCTGGACTGAAGCTGTGTGCCTTCATTGTTTTTGTAGCTGTTGTTTTGAGGCATGTTTAAAAAAAAATAAAAAAAATAATGCACTTTGTGAAAGTCAAAGTATAGTATTTCCCATAGTTGTAGTGGGTATCAGGATTATCTCAGGGAGAGCATGTCCCAAATTCCAAGCTGCTGTTTTGAGGCATGTTAAGAAAAATAATGCACTTTGTGACTTCAATAATAAATATGGCAGTGCCATGTTGGCACTTTTTTCCATAACTTGAGTTGAAGTTGTTCTCTTATTTTGGAAAACCTTGTTACATTGTTTAATGCATCCAGCGGGGCATCACAACAAAATTAGGCATAATAATGTGTTTAATTCCACGACTGTATATATCGGTATCGGTTGATATCGGAATATCGGATATCGGCAAAAAAAAGCCATTATCGGACATCTCTAATGATAAAGCATGAAATGTACAGCATACATGTATGATGCTACATCAGTGTACAATGGGAGAGCCCTGTATTGCTGCGGCAGCACTAGCTTCTACACACAACTTTCTTACAATCTGGTTTTAAAGGGGTCCTAATTATGATTTTTTATTTGTTAATTTAAAACACTTCCTTGTGGTCTACATAACATGTAATGGTGGTTCTTTAGTGAAAATGTTGCATAGATTTTGTTTTACGGACCTATCTTCAAGCCACTTTTTGGCTCCCTTTGAAAACAATTTGTTTTGAGAGGCGGAGTTTATAGATGCAAATTAACCCCTCCTCACCATGACCCTTCACGCTGAGTGAACCTTCGTCCCGCCCAGTTTTGCTGTTTTTTTTGTTTCTTTTTTTAGCTTTCTTGTTTTATTTTGCACTGTTTCATGGACATCGGTGACCACCACCATCTGTTTTGAGTGGCTTTTACCACAACACAACATCCCAGATTAAATAGCAAGACCAGCGGGCTCATTGTGTTTTGCTGTCGGCACGACAAGGAGACTATGCGGGCAGACGACCAGAAGGAAGCAGCCAGGTCCATAACTATACACTAAGGTTAAACCTCTACAGAGTCTGGATCTCTCCAATGCTATATCCTGGACGTACTGTATATGTGTATATTGACACTAAAATGATTTTCTATTCAATATCATGTTCATAGGTCCACTCCACTGCTGCTTCGACCCCTTGTAAATAATAAAGGCTAAAGGCTATTGACTACACTACAAGCTACTTCACTAACGTAATAACGGATTATATTACCAACTGGTCCATTGCCAAACCCAGCAGGCATTGATCCAATTATAAGTATTTTTCAGGAAAATCATTATTTTGCTTGAGGACAGTGACGCTGTTGTCTAACATTTCAAGGCTAAGCTTTTTCGAAACATCCATGTTTTTGGTTCGTGAAGCAGGACTCTTCGAAGTTGTTTGCACAAACTTGGAGCGAATTGACCACAGTTGAAGGCACATTGCCACGAATCATAAAAGTTAAAAGTAAGGCACTTCTTACTTCAGATGAGGCTGAAAGTTTGTGTAGTGATATGTGTTGGTTCAAGCAATCAACAACAGAGCATTTTCTTTCATTGGGTTCATGAACATGTGAATTAAAACCGCGCCTACATAAACCAAAAATGGCGGACTCATGCAAAAATGTTCAGCATAATTTCCACCATGTATGGATAATCAGCAGACGTCACATATGGAAAAACGACACACCTGGCGCAAATTCCAAACGGCTTGTTTGGCGGAAGCATGAAGGTAGGCCACACACACACACACACACACACACACACACACACACACACACACACACACACACACACACACACACACACACACACACACACACACACACACACACACACACACACACACACGCACACACACACACACACACACACACACACACACACACACAGAGAGATATATCTGCAATACCTCCACGTTTTGTTTTAACATTTTCAGGACTAGATGTAGTAGCCATTTTATGCTATCGACTCGACCCATAAGACAACACCATCTGACGTGACGCAATCCCAAATCAACTTCTGTGTGTAAAAAATAACCAGACCCCTTCAATAGTACATAGCTCAGATCAATTACGTCAAATATTAATGATGATTGACACATTTGATAGCCAGTGAAATGATAAAAACACATGCTGCTTGATTGGTGGACTTTTGACTTTAAAGCAGTGGTTCTTAACCTGGGTTCGATCTAACCCTAGGGTTTCGGTGAGTCGGCCTCAGGGGTTCGGCGGAGGTCAAAACGCACCCGACTCATCATGTAAATACAAATTTCTCCCTATCGGCGTATTACGGATACGACAACAGCTGACTGATTTGCAGGTGTGTAGTTTGTTGTGAGTGTATGCACTGTGTTGGTTTTGTTGTTTGAACAAGGTGATGTTCATGAACGGTTCATTTTATGCACCAGTAAAAAAAACATGGTAACACTTTAGTATGGGGAACATATTCACCATTAATTAGTTGTTTGTTAACATGCAAATTAGTAACATATTGGCCCTTAACTAGTCATTATTAAGTACTTATTAATGCCTTATTCGGCATCGCCTTATTATAACCCTAACCCTCTAGCCCTGACCCTCTAACTCTAAACAAATAAATCTAGATTAAGTCTTTATTACTTAGAATATGTTCCCCTAGTGTCCAAATAACTCCAAATTAAGTCTTTGTTACTTAGAATATGTTACCTACACTAAAGGGTTACCAAAAACATATAACTTTGTCTTGAATTTGAAAAAAAAAAAAAACATTTCCTTTTTCACTAAAGAAGGGTTCGGTGAATGCGCATATGAAACTGGTGGGTTTCGGTACCTCTAACAAGGTTAAGAACCACTGCTTTAAAGCAAGGAAATGCAGGGGTTTTCTCTCTTTTTATTTTCAATACATGCCAAAAGTGTGTTCAAGACAAGATACAGTATCAGGAAGACATGGAGTTTTGCTTGGATTGATTTAGTAAAAACTTTGACAAGATGTGACCAAGGTTCTCAAAAAGCAACAACTTGGGAACAGAAAATGGTGTAAAATACTCCATTGTTGTACTACTATTGTCAAATTTGAATTATGATTGGGTAAGGAAAGACTCAACAAGATATAGACATATTGTGTTTTCCGGTCCAAACCTCAAAACTAGCTTTTTTTTTAGGAACGTTCGTGAAAAATAGATAACAGACAACAACAACAAAAAATTGCCAGTGTATTCAAACTCCTATTACTCAGTGTCAGCGACACTTAGACCCATTATTATTGTCTGGGATTAACATTTAGTTTATAAAAAAGCCCAACGCCATGCCTCTACTCCAAAAAGTTCAATGACAGTGTTGCATTTACTTTGGCTACCACTTTTTAGTCATTTCAGCAAGTGTTCCCAGAATGCTACAGTAAGGAGTTAATGTACAACGGTAAGTCGTTACAGGCAAGGAGTATGGATTATGTATTGAGGGAATTCTTGGAACCTCACAGACTACTTGTGGGGACGACTCAGCGGCCTGAGGACCATTGCTGCTTTAGGAGATGGAAGCGGTGTTGTTTCGCTCGCCTGACAACCGGGCTTGATAAAGGCTAAGTCTGCAGCCATTCCCATCAGAAGAGACAGTTTTGCCCTTTCTCCCGCTAAAGGAAAACAGTCCATAGCTACAAAACATAACACACATTATAAACTTCTAAAACAACAGAATACAAACAGAAGTGCGCCTACTTTAAAATAAATGACAACTTTTTAGAAAATGCTAAGTACTAGTCATTAGTTTTTTTGTGGTTTGCTCATTTTTGGCCACTTATCAAGCACACAGGTAAGCTAACAATTGTTGCTTGTTTATAGGGGCCATGTTCAGATTTTTTTTTACACTTAAAACACTTTCTTGTGGTCTCTGTAACATGTAATGGTATTTTTTTGGTCAAAGTGTTGCATAGATTATGTTTTACAGACCATCTTTAAGATGCTTTCTGACTGCCTCTTTAGGATACGCCGTTTTGTGGGGGGTCCTATTAACGTGCCTCCACTTCGACAGCGTCTTTTTCCCGATATCCATGTTGTAGTTTTAGCGCTTCTTCGAGTCTACTAACAGATATAAGTTCCAACTAGGGCTGGGCGATATGGCCTTTTTTTAAATATCTCAATATTTTTAGGCCATGTCACGATACACGATATATATCTTGATATTTTGCCTTAGCCTTGAATGAACATTTGATGCATATAATCACACCAGTATGATTGTGTGTGTCTACTTTAAATCATTCTTGTTCATACTGCTCATTTTAAACTTTCATGCAGAGAGGGAAATCACAACTAAGTCAATTTACCAAAACTGTATTTATTAAACAGTTATTAAGCAGTGGCACAAACATTCATGTCATTTCAAAACAGAAAGTGCAACATTGTCGGAGACATTTTAAAACAAGCTTTTGTGCATGATGTCACTAAGATGACATATCAAAACAACACTAAATTAAAGTGCACTTTTTGTACAGAACGCCACTACAATAGTTTAAAACAAATAAAGTGCACTTTTGTGCATGATGTCACACAAGATATTTCAATAACTGTCAAATAAAAATTAGCTGTATAATAGGAAATCAAATAGTGTATGTCCTTCACTATGTGGTAGGTTACTGCGGACGTTATCTCCTTCTGTTGACTATTTTTTTCATACGGCGTTGATGTGAAAATGGTTGCCTCGGCATTTTGTTGGTGTGGCACTGAACGGAGATGTTGACATGCGGAGTTTCAAACACTCTTCATTCTCTAGCAAGTGACTTTTCAAATTATGCTACATGTTAGCAGTAATGCTACTTTTTGTAGCAACGCTTTTGCCCCACACTTGACAAATTACGGTTGTCTGTTCAACATATTCCCGCTTGAAGTCAAACCACCGCCAGACGATGCAACCCGTGCTGTTTTTCTTGGGAATTAATTCTTCCTTCATTTGTTACCAGATTCGCACCTTCTTTCTCTCGTATTACCACTCGCACCACAGCTAACGTTACCCATGCCGCTACCTCTCTGCTCCGCGAGGGCGTATACGTATGTGACGTATGTAAGAAGGTGCGCTTGTTTTATGTCTCTGTGAGAAGGATAGACAACAAAGAGTGAGAAGAGCCTCTAGTGTAATGCCCGCAGCTAAAAGCAACTGCGTGAGAACGTATACTCGAATATCACGATATAGTCATTTTCTATATCGCACAGAGACAAACCCGCGATATATCGAGTATATCAATATATCGCCCAGCCCTAGTTCCATTTATGCGTTAATTTGTATAAGAAATGGCAAAAGCGTGGACTACAATGGCAAACTCGCGCAAAGCACTTTCAGTAAATGTCTATTATATATAGAGACATCCCCTGATGTTACAATTGGGAAAAACGTCACGAATGGGGAAAATTCCAAACGGCTCTTATGGAGGAAGTATGAAGGAAGGCAAGATTGTTTTCTAATTATCTCTGCAATGCCTCCATAGTTTGACTTGTAATTTTTGGTGATTTATGTAATCCCAAATACCCAAAACAGGTACAAATAGGTAAAAAAAAGTTGGTCTTGTATTCTGGGTCCCCTCTAATTCTATAATTTCCCATGGTCTGTGAGACTATGAATGTGTTTATAATAGGGGTGTAACGGTACACAAAAATTTCGGTTCGGTACGTACCTCGGTTTAGAGGTCACGGTTCGGTTCATTTTCGGTACAGTAAGAAAACAACAAAATATACATGTTTTGGTTATTTATTTACCAAATTTGTAAACAATGACATAACATACATATACACACAGGGTCCATTGCCAGGGTTAATGTGGTCAACATTTATAAAATAAAAACTAAATAAGATAAGGCTCAGAATGGTTTCTTAACAAAACTTTTCTACATATAAAGTGCTTTTTTTGATTGATTGATTGAGACTTTTACTAGTAGATTGCACAATACAGTACATATTTTGTACAATTGACCACTAAATGGTAACACCCCAATAAGTTTTTCAACTTGTTTAAGTCGGGGTCCACGTTAATCAACATTAAACTGCTTCAAGTTGTTGCTCAGATTAAATAAAATGACACAATTCTTCTACATATAAAAAGTGCAACATTAAACAGTTTCAAGTGAACTCAGCCTCAGATTAACTTTTATTTCCCCCTCCCCAGCCTAGCTAACTTGGCAGTAAGAGGTGGGAGTTGTTTGCTCGTTTTTATCTTTGTTGAAGCGATGTTCACTTGGGGGTGGTGACACTTCAAATGGGCTAGCATGTTTGACGTGTTGGCAGAAGCATGCCTTACCGCTGCTGAACAATGTCGGCAAACCTCCGTCCTCCATTGTTGTATCGCACCGCGCAGCCAAAGTGTTCCCAAACGGGAGATCTTAACGAGGCAGGAGGGTCTTCAAGCTCTGGCTTTTATTTGTTGTCGTAGCCCGGTCGCTGCTAGCATGCCGTGTGTTGTGCCTCAGTGTGCAATGTTTACACAACGTGCGGTGCGCTACTAAATATGTCCGTGTGAAAACTCGTTCGGTACACCTTCGAACCGAACCGGAAACCCCGTACCGAAACGGTTCGATACAAATCACGTACCGTTACACCCCTACCTCTAACACATTCAAGAAGTCAACAGAGCTCACAAGAAGCAGACGTCCCTCACTAGTTTAACGTCTCTCACTAACTCAGCACACTAAAGAAGCCGACGTCTCTCGCTAGCTCAACACACTAAAGAAGCCTACGTCTCTCGCTAGCTCAACACACTAAAGAAGCCTATGTCTCTCGCTAGCTCAACACACTAAAGAAGCCTACGTCTCTCGCTAGCTCAACACACTAAAGAAGCCTACGTCTCTCGCTAGCTCAACACACTAAAGAAGCCTACGTCTCTCGCTAGCTCAACACACTAAAGAAGCCTATGTCTCTCGCTAGCTCAACACACTAAAGAAGCCTACGTCTCTCGCTAGCTCAACACACTAAAGAAGCAGACATCTCTCGCTCGCTAACACACAAAAAAAGATGACGACTCTCGCTATCTTAAAACATTCAAAAAGCAGACATCTCTTGCTAGATTAACACACTAAAGAAGCAGACATCTCTCGCTAGCTCATCACACTCAAGAAGCCGAGGTCTCACTTGCACTTTTCCTTACCTTCCTGACACTCATCCAATCACCGGTCTGCTTCTTGTGAGCTCTGTTGACTTCTTGAATGTGTTAGAGGTAGGGGTGTAACGGTACGTGTATTTGTATTGAACCGTTTCGGTACGGGGGTTCCGGTTCGGTTCGGAGGTGTACCGAATGAGTTTCCACACGGACATATTAAGTAGCGTAACGCACGTTGTGTAAACAATGCACACCGAGGCACAACACACGGCATGCTAGCAGCTAACGGGCTACGATAGACTGACCATATGTCCTCTTTTCACCGGACATGTCCTCTTTTGCGGGGCTGTCCGGGCGGAGTTTCTTAAATGCCTCAAATGTCCGGCATTTTGAGTTAGGGTTGCGTGTATTTTCAATGTACGTTCAGGTTAAGAAGGTGTTAAAAACCAAAACAAATTGTGCGTGCAGCAGCATTGGTGAGGGAGTGGCAGAGACAGAGAGAGCGAGAGAGTTATGATAAAGGCGCATGCGTCGCCAGGCTCTGCTTTTTATCCATAGATTTATCAGATTACATTTTTTATTATCTATAGCAGGGGTGTCAAAAGTGTGCCCCGAAGGCCATTTGCGGCCCACAGCTAATGTTTTAAAGGCCCACGGCACATTCTAAAAATACTATTAAAATAAACAAAAACATAACAAAAGTGACATAAAAAAGCTTAAAGGTTAAATGTCATTTAGAAAAAGTTGCAATGTTGACTAATACAACAAAGCTGTTTTTTTTTCTTTTAAACTGTCATTGCTCAAAACATAATATTGAATCGAAATCAATGTTATGATGAATTATTGACCTATCCAAGATTCCGATTACTTCACATCAAAAATTCCACTAAGAAAAATATTTTTGGTGGAAGATTTTACAAATTTGGTAAATAACCCAAAAATGTATATTTTGTTGTTTTCTTACTGTATCGAAAATGAACCGAACCGTGACCTCTAAACCGAGGTACGTACCGAACCGAAATTTTGATGTACCGTTACACCCCTATTATAAACACATTCATAGTCTCACAGACCATGGGAAATTATAGAATTATTTTTATGAATACACAATTACCCCACAACAAACAGGCTGCTAGACAATCACTCCAATTCCATTTTTCATTAGCATTCATTAGTGGGAAGTACTTATACAGTTTATCATTTAAAATACATTTTATAAGTGTGATGCACATCATAAGATTCAGAGAGTCAAAACTGGGTGCAATCATTATTGGTGTTTTTATTCCCCTCTATTTGTAGGGGGTATTGGACCATAACCACTGCAAATAAAGGGGATGTAATGTGCTCTATGATTGGGTCAAAACAAGCTGATCATCATTTTCTTAAAAATATGTACCGTATTTTCCGCACTATAAGGCGCACCGGATTATTAGCCGCACCTTCAATGAATTACATATTTCATAACTTTGTCCACCAATAAGCCGCCCCGGATTATAAGCCGCGCCTACGCTGCGCTAAAGGGAATGTCAAAAAAACAGTCAGATAGTTCAGTCAAACTTTAATAATATATTGAAAACCAGCGTTCTAACAACTCTGTCCCAAAATGTACGCAAATGTGCAATCACAAACATAGTAAAATTCAAAATGGTGTAGAGCAATAGCAACATAATGTTGCTCGAACGTTAATGTCACAACACACAAAATAAACATAGCGCTCACCTTCTGAAGTTATTCTTCATTCGTAAATCCTTCGAATTCTTCGTCTTCGGTGTCCGAATTGAAAAGTTGCGCAAGCGTGGGATCCAAAATGGCCGGTTCCGTCTCGTCGAAGTAATCGGAGTCAGTGTCGCTGTTGTTGTCCAGTAGTTCTGTGAATCCTGCCTTCCGGAAAGCTCGGACCACAGTTGTGACCGAAATATCTGCCCAGGCATTTACGATCCACTGGCAAATGTTGGCGTATGTCGTCCGGCGCTGTCTGCCCGTCTTAGTGAAGGTGTGTTCGCCTTCGGAGCTGTGTGAAAAAAGCCACCCGGCCTCTTCGCGTAAACTTCCCTTAACCACTCGCTCATCTTTTCTTCATCCATCCATCCCTTCGAGTTAGCTTTTATGATGACGCCGGCTGGAAAGGTCTCCTTTGGCAAGGTCTTCCTTTTGAATATCACCATGGGTGGAAGTTAGCATGGCAAGCTAGAACCACAGTGAAGGATGACTTCTCATTCCCTGTGGTGCGAATATTCACCGTACGTGCTCCCGTTCCACAGTGCGGTTCACAGGAATATCAGTTGCTGTGAAATACGGTAGTAATCCGTGTGCGGATGGAGAGATTGCGTCTTTTTATGAACCGGATCCTTGTCGCTTAGTAGGAGCCATTTTGTGGTCTTTACAGATGTAAACAGGAAATGAAACGTACGGTGATATCCGCGCGTTTTTTCTTCTTCTTCCGGGGGCGGGTGGTTGCTTACAGTAGAAGAAGAAGCGCTTCCTGTTCTATGGGGGCGGGTGCTTTCCTTGGCGGTTGCTTGCGTAGAAGAAGAAGCGCTTCCTGTTCTACCGGGAAAAAAGATGGCGGCTGTTTACCGAAGTTGCGAGATCGAAACTTTATGAAAATGAATCGTAATAAAGCGCACCGGGTTATAAGGCGCACTGTCAGCTGTTGAGAAAATTTGTGGTTTTTAGGTGCGCCTTATAGTGCGGAAAATACGGTATATAATAGAGCTTGCTGTAGTCAAAGTTGCTGACTCATACTGTAAACTGGCATGGTCGCTTGACTACACTGGTAATGTTTAAACTGGAGGTTTCTTAATAACGCTGGCGAAATGTGCAGAGTTCATTACAGGAAGAACACGTTGTCTCCATAAGGAGCTCTCATTAAATATTTGTGCTATGGTCACCTAAGTGTGGCCTGACGGCCATTATCGGACAGCAGCTCTTCTGAAAGAAAATGTGATTTATTCGTTAACAAAGGAGATATATTGTTAGATAGTATTTGCTTTGTCAGCTATATAGCTGAGATGTGGATGTTTTGTTTCGATGGTTTAGTATATATAAAGCATATATAAACATATTTTGGATTGCTTTAAGCAATTTCCATGTATCCATCCATTTTCTACCGCTTATTCCCTTCAGGGTCGCGGGGGGCGCTGGAGCCTATCTCAGCTACAATCAGGCGGAAGGCCGGGTACACCCTGGACAAGTCGCCACCTCCTCACTGGGCCAACACAGATAGACAGACAACATTCACACTCACACACTAGGACCAATTTAGTGTTGCCAATCAACCTATCCCCAGGTGCATGTTTTTGGAAGTGAGAGGAAGCCGGAGTACCCGGAAGGGAACCCACGCAGTCACAAGGAGAACATGCAAACTCCACACAGAAAGATCCCGAGCCTGGGATTGAACCCAGGACTACTCAGGACCTTCGTATTGTGAGGCAGACGCACTAACCCCTTAGTACAATTTCCATGTATAAAATGTATTTACATGGCCCCGTTGCATTATTTCCTTGTTTTAGTGTTGCAATGCGCTTCTAATATCAACAAAGGGCTGCACTGCGCCAGTAAGCATGACCATTACAGTCAAGCTTTATTCATGCTCCCACTTACTTATTACTCTGCATAAGATCAGAACCAAACCAACCAGTCAAAGGGATGGGTATCGTTTACATTTGAACCGATACTAGTCCTAAATTGGTACTTGAAAAACAGGGCTGGTGCTTAAACGGTGGCCTAACCGGTTCCCTAATAGGTACTTAAAAGGAAAAACATGCACATTTTTGTACAAAAAGAAAAAAAAAGTTGTTTAATTCTTATCGAATTTTGTGACATTCAAGTTTATCAGATCAGTAATTGAAATACTTCAATAGTACATATTAAACAACTAATTAGGAAATTAAAAAATAAGTTTAAAAAAAAAAAAAATCCACAAGAAATTGTCATAATTACCGTATTGCAGCAATGCAAAACAGAGAATTTGGAGACAAAAGGAGACAAAAGAACAGAACATTTTGAAGTGCATCAATGTTAGAAAAAAATGTGAGATTTATTTAAGAAGGTACCTAAGGAAATGTAAAATGCAGACTTAATTTGAACTCCTATATAAAATACAAATGAGATGAAAAATAATGAAGCAGGTATATTATTAAAGGTCAATAATAAAGCGTACACAAACCAGCCCATGTTGCATTTGTGCAAGCCAACTGATTAACTTTCCGCAATGAGCAAGATTGTGCAGAACACAACCGTCTTCTGGATATCAGTCGGGGCAGGAACGGTCTTTTCCCCTCTGATTTAAAACTCCTTCCATCAATTCACAGAGCCTTTTAAATGACCTTTGAGACATTCAAAAGTTTTGTTTCCATAATTTTCGTCCTAAAATTCCTTCGAAAAAACTCTTCCGCTACTTTTCTTTGCTTCCGACCCGATACATCCTTGGTAGTAGCGTCAGGTGTGTAGCACAATCCAAGGTCATTTCTTGATGCTGTCTGTTATTTAACATCAGAAAAGTAATATTTGTAATATGTGACAATATTACAGTTAAAACAAGTTATAAGGATCCGTAAATCCTAGTGTGACGTCATAGGTCAACCGGAAAAGTAATTCAGTTAGCCGTGCTAAAATGAAATAAGCTCCCCCCCAATGTACGGTAGGCACATGGCGTATGACCAATAGTCACATTTGAGTGTGAATGGACACTTGGATTTCAAACGTGACTACATTAAATTAGTCAGATTTTTCAAATAGTTTGGCTTTTTGTATTTTCGCACATATATGTGAAGTCCCAGTGTCCATGCACACTCTAAAGCTATGTCTACACTAAGCCGGATAACCCCTTAAACGAATAATTATTTAGCCTAAGCCTCGCTTTAGCCACACTAAATCAACGTTTAAGGTTCCCCTCCTCGGACAATTTTTTACACGGGTAAGTGCGCCGTCTATTTCTTGAATCTCAGGCTCTTAGCTTTGTATGGACTCATTGATCGTTAACAAACTGAGTTCGGAGAGGCCACAGCCAGCTTCATAACAACCCATTCGGTAACTAGGCGGCAACCACTCGAAAGATGGAGGCGAATCATCCAGACAATGCCAGTGTTTTTCCTTCTTGTACATGTACAGGCGCTTTTAGAAATCACACATCAATACCTTAGGAGAAGGAAACGGGCGATTGCAGCTATTTCGGATACAACACATCTCAGACGGCAGCATAGCAATGTTGAGCGACGGTTTTGGATACGCCCTGGAAGAACGGCAGCATGGTTGGATATGTTTGTCACCGAGTGTGTTGTGTCAGAGGAACGGCAAGAGAACTTTTGAATGTCCAGGTCAGCTGTGATTCTATTTAGTGAAAAACTTTGTCCATTTGTCGAAAGAGAGACGACAATGCGGGCTCCCGTGGATAAGGGAAGACTACGAAAAATAGCGAATGCATTTGGACTGGCAAAGCAGACTATCAGTTATTGTCCGCGATGTATGTCAAGCGATTACTCAACGTCTAGTTTTGTACTCCGTAACTATTGTGAAGCCATGAAGTGGTTGCGGCCGTCAAGTACGACCACCAATTTCAGCCTACAACTGTCATTTTGTTGGTTGTTGTAAAATGTTCTTTATCACATTGTTTACTTTCAAACGTCCGTTAAAGATATGATTCATGTATGATGACTCAGGTGTGATTCACTACAATAGTCTAACAGCTGCTGATGGTGAGACAAGCAAGGTTTACTGTTAAAATAAATGTGGCAATAGTCTACATTGAAACATAGGGTAAGGATACACTTCCAAGTCAGAGGTGACTATAACGCACGCATTTTTTTGCGCATGCGTACTAGGTCGCATTGCGCCATCGGACGGAGGGGGTCTTAAACGGTGGCATTCTTGTGTGTGGGCACGGATAAGGTTAGGTGGGATTTACCCTGGATAACCTTATCTGGTTTAGTGTAGAAGGGGCCTAGTACAACTGTTGGTCATACAGAGTGTACCTTCCGTACACTCGGGCGCTTATTTCCTCTCAGCGCGGAGAAATGTATTGCTTTTCCGGTTGACCGGAAAAACACAAGACATCCTCACAAATCTGGAGTCAACAGCCCAGTTCTTGTTGTACGTGATGTATGCTGTTATATTGGACGGCGTGGCGCAGTGGAAGAGTGGCCGTGCGCAACCCGAAGGTCCCTGGTTCAATCCCCACCTAGTACCAACCTCGTCATGTCTGTTGTGTCCTGAGCAAGACACTTCACCCTTGCTCCTGATGGGTGCTGGTTAGCGCCTTGCATGGCAGCTCCCTCCATCAGTGTGTGAATGTGTGTGTAAATGTCAAAGCGCTTTGAGTACCTTGAAGGTAGAAAAGCGCTATACAAGTACAACCCATTTATCATTATCATTTATATTGGCACTAATTACAAATATTACGTCTCTAATGGCTGTGCTGTCAAATAGCAGACAGCATCCAGAAATGTTCTGATATTGCACCATGAACATGACAGTACTACCAAGAAGGTCTCTGGGAGTCTCTGGATGCGGGTCTGAAGCAAAGACTGGTGGTGGAAAGTTGTTTCAAAAGAATTTTTGGATGGAGAATGGACAGAAAACTTTCAAATGTCTAATATCATTCAAAAGGTTCTGTAGATTGGTGGACAAAGTTTTAAATCCAAAGGAAAAGAACGTTCCTGCCCAGAGACCGCTTCAGATGAGGGTTGTTACTGGTCTGTCCAAGCTTGCCAGTTGTGCGGAATACAGTTATTACTACCGTATTTTCCGCACTATAAGGCGCACCGGATTATTAGCCGCACCTTCTATGAATTACATATTTCATAATTTTGTCCACCAATAAGCCGCCCCGGACTAAAAGCCGCGCCTACGCTGCGCTAAAGTGAATGTCAAAAAAACGCTGCGCTAAAGTGAATGTCAAAAAAACAGTCAGATAGTTCAGTCAAACTTTAATAATATATTGAAAACCAGCGTTCTAACAACTCTGTCCCAAAATGTATGCAAATGTGCAATCACAAACATAGTAAAATTCAAAATGGTGTAGAGCAATAGTAACATAATGTTGCTCGAACGTTAATGTCACAACACACAAAATAAACATAGCGCTCACCTTCTGAAGTTATTCTTCATTCGTAAATCCTTCGAATTCTTCGTCTTCGGTGTCCGAATTGAAAAGTTGCGCAAGCGTGGGATCCAAAATGGCCGGTTCCGTCTCGTAGAAGTCATCGGGAGTCAGTGTCGCTGTTGTTCTGTGAATCCTGCCTTCCGGAAAGCTCGGACCACAGTTGTGACCGAAATATCTGCCCAAGCATTTACGATCCACTGGCAAATGTTGGCGTATGTCGTCCGAGGCTGTCTGCCCGTCTTAGTGAAGGTGTGTTCGCCTTCGGAGCTGTGTGAAAAAAGCCACCCGGCCTCTTCGCGTAAACTTCCCTTAACCACTCGCTCATCTTTTCTTCATCCATCCATCCCTTCGAGTTAGCTTTTATGATGACGCCGGCTGGAAAGGTCTCTTTTGGCAAGGTCTTCCTTTTGAATATCACCATGAGTGGAAGTTAGCATGGCAAGCTAGAACCACAGTGAAGGATGACTTCTCATTCCCTGTGGAGCGAATATTCACCGTACGTGCTCCCGTTCCACAGTGCGGTTCAGTTGCTGTGAAATACGGTAGTAATCCGTGTGCGGATGGAGAGATTGCGTCTTTTTATGAACCGGATCGTTTAGTAGGAGCCATTTTGTGGTCTTTACAGATGTAAACAGGAAATGAAACGTACGGTGATATCCGCGCGTTTTTTCTTCTTCTTCCGGGGGCGGGTGAAGCGCTTCCTGTTCTATGGGGGCGGGTGCTTTCCTTGGCGGTTGCTTGCGTAGAAGAAGAAGCGCTTCCTGTTCTACCGGGAAAAAAGATGGCGGCTGTTTACCGAAGTTGCGAGACCGAAACTTTATGAAAATGAATCGTAATAAAGCGCACCGGGTTATTAGGCGCACTGTCAGCTTTTGAGAAAAATTGTGGTTTTTAGGTGCGCCTTATAGTGCGGAAAATACGGTAATCAGTTTGGAGTGCACAAATGCAGCGTGAAGAAGTTTGTGTACGCTTTCTTTTTTGCCTTGTAATATACCTGCTTTATTCTCTTCCCTTTCACTCCTATTTGTCCGAATGAAGCCGGCATTCTCCGTTTCCTTTGCTACCTTTTCAAATAAATCTAGATTCTTTTTTCTCCCCCATCTATGCATTATAAAATGTTCTGTTCTTTTCTTTTGTGAAGCAAATATAAAGTCTCCTCTTGCAGTTGTAGCTATATTTTGATTGAATGGGATCCACTTTGGGTTATATACCGCTCGTTGAGACTGGCGCATGTACGATACAAAGGGTCCCCTACGGCAGCACACACCCACTGGAGAGATCTGGTTCTCATTTGCATAATCAAGGTGTGTTAGTCCGACTTTTAAAAAAAACTAACACTATCAGATTAAGGTGTTTCCATTGGTTGTAGAATGCTTATTTTGAATCAAATCATTTGAGAAATCAGACTAATTCAATGCAGGGAAACATAATCACTGAATTGCAGGGATGTGAGCACGCTTTGGCAAAAAAAGAGGAACATTTCTATCAGTATTAGGTTCTGCTACACAAAACCCAAAATACATTTTTGAAAATCAAGACTACATTTCCTACACTATATTTTACCTTTAGATGTATTCTCATCTATCAACCTCTTTTGGCTGTCTTTTTGACACTTACTGTCCCAAGTAATGTACCACATATTCTTTAGTTTTTTTAAGAAGATAATTAACTTTAAAAGTTTACATTATCATCATTGAAAATGAAATGTAAAATTCTCTAAAATGCATGCAAAAAACTCAGAAAATGTTTCCCATTTGACAACTTTAACCTGTAGCCACTGGTCCTAGTGTAATATACTTCACCTGTTATGACTTCTGTTTACAATCTATCACGTCAAAGATATACCTTTTGCTGGCTACCAATAGGTATTCTAGAAAAATGTTTTCCAAACGAAGGTATGTGTACCACTAATGGTACGCTGGCTCCATCTACTTAATTAAATATCCAAACACAGTGTTACTGTTCAAACTGTGTGTAATGTTATAAATATTAAATATACTTGTAAAATAAAATCTCTGCCTAGTTTTTAATTAATATTTATGCTTACTATGTCACTGTATTTTAATGTTGGCCATTATGGTGGTACTTGGAGAGTGAAGTGTTTTCTGAGCTGGTTATTGGTGAAAAAAGTTTGAGAACCACTGCATTAGAACTGAAACTGGTTCAGAACTAACAGTGTTCAGAATGTAATCATCCAAATATGACCAGCAGCAAAGAAGACAGCAGTCAACGTTGTGGCTCAGAGAGCAAACGGAGGTGACAACAAGTAAACTAGCTAGATGGGTAGCTAGGTCGCAAGTTTGTTCCAATGCTCCTGATCGTCTCCCCGTCTTGCATCTCATTGCGGCGTTTCGGCAAGAAAAACAGCAAGTACCTGCGACTGAGGCAAGCGTTCAACACATTTTTTGTTGTTACATGGGGGGATTCAAACTATTTTGAACTGGTAGTAGTCAATCCACAGCGATCGTTCTGCCATACAATACCTCAATGCTAACGAGGGGAAATTACACTTCAACGACTGTCGTCGGCTTTGATAGTTAGGATTGCTCATTTGCATTAAAACAGTTGGTTTTCTCACTACGACAGGGCGAAGGTATCCTTGCGCAGGCACAACCTCCTGGTTTTTTGGAGTATAAATATTTGGGGTTTTGGCACCAGCCGCTAAGACTAGATCTGACCAATCTAAGTCGATGAGGACAAACTGATGAAGCCTACTCAAATGAGCGGCGAAACAACTTCTACAAACACCGTTTCCCGTGGGAAATGGTGTTGGATGTAAATATAAATGGAATACAATGATTTGCAAATCCTTTTCAACCCATATTCAATTGAATGCACTACAAAGACAATATATTTGATGTTCAAACTCATAAACTTTTTTTTTTTTGCAAATAATAATTACCGTATTTTCCGCACTATAAGGCGCACCGGATTATTAGCCGCACCTTCAATGAATGGCATATTTCATAACTTTGTCCACCAATAAGCCGCCCCGGACTATAAGCCGCGCCTACGCTGCGCTAAAGGGAATGTCAAAAAAACAGTCAGATAGGTCAGTCAAACTTTAATAATATATTAAAAACCAGCGTTCTAACAACTCTGTCCCAAAATGTACGCAAATGTGCAATAACAAACATAGTAAAATTCAAAATAGTGCAGAGCAATAGCAACATAATGTTGCTCGAACGTTAATGTCACAACACACAAAATAAACATAACGCTCACTTTCTGAAGTTATTCTTCATTCATAAATCCCTCGAATTTTTCTCCTTCGGTGTCCGAATTGAAAAGTTGGGCGAATGTCGTCCGGCGCTGCCTCTGTCTTAGTGAAGGTGTGTTCGCCTTCGGTCATCCATTGTTCCCACGCAGTTAGCAGTCTAGCTTCGAATGCCCTGTTGACACCAATATCTAGCGGCTGGAGGTCTTTTGTCAATCCACCCGGAATGACGGCGAGTATTGAATTAAGCGCGTAAGCGTGTCTCTCAATGTGATGTTATGAGCTAGCAAATATAACAACTACACTACCCAGCATGCAACGATAGTGACGAGCATGCGCGGTAGCCCTGAGAAGCGTTGTTGTATGCTGGCAGTTAGAATGTGGTTATGAGAACGCTGTGAGTAAACGTTGAAAACTCAGTTAACACGCCTCGTCTGCATTATTTATAATTAGACAGACAACACACTTAATAGGAGCCATTTTGGGGTCTTTACATAAACACACAAATGGAAATGAAACGTCACATATCCCAGCATGCACCGCGTTCTTCTTCTTCTTCCGGGGCGGGTGGTTGCTTACAGTAGAAGAAGAAGCGCTTCCTGTTCTATGGGGGCGGGTGCTTACCTTGGCGGTTGCTTGCGTAGAAGAAGAAGCGCTTCCTGTTCTACCGGGAAAAAAGATGGCGGCTGTTTACCGAAGTTGCGAGATCGAAACTTTACGAAAATGAATCGTAATATTAATCCATATATAAAGCGCACCGGGTTAAAAGCCGCACTGTCAGCTTTTGAGTAAATTTGTGGTTTTTAGGTGCGGCTAATGGTGCGGAAAATACGGTAACTTAGAATTTCATGGCTGCAACACGTGCCAAAGTAGTTGGGAAAGGGCATGTTCACCACTGTGTTACATGGCCTTTCCTTTTAACAACACTCAGTAACCGTTTGGGAACTGAGGAGACACATTTTTGAAGCTTCTCAGGTGGAATTCTTTCCCATTCTTGCTTGATGTACAGCTTAAGCTGTTCAACAGTGCGGGGGTCTCCGTTGTGGTATTTTAGGCTTCATAATGCGCCACATATTTTCAATGGAAGACAGGTCTGGACTACAGGCAGGCCAGTCTAGTACCTGCACTCTTTTACTATGAAGCCACGTTGATGTAACACGTGGCTTGGCATTGTCTTGCTGAAATAAGCAGGGGCGTCCATGGTAAGGTTGCTTGGATGGCAACATATGTTGATCCAAAACCTGTATGTACCTTTCAGCATTAATGGTGCCTTCAAAGATGTGTACCGTATTTTCCGCACTATTAGCCGCACCTAAAAACCACAAATTTACTCAAAAGCTGACAGTGCGGCTTTTAACCCGGTGCGCTTTATATATGGATTAATATTACGATTAATTTTCATAAAGTTTCGATCTCGCAACTTCGGTAAACAGCCGCCATCTTTTTTCCCGGTAGAACAGGAAGCGCTTCTTCTTCTACGCAAGCAACCGCCAAGGTAAGCACCCGCCCCCATAGAACAGGAAGCGCTTCTTCTTCTACTGTAAGCAACCACCCGCCCGCGTAGAAGAAGAAAAAGGGCGCGGATATCACCGTACGTTTCATTTCCTTTGTGTGTTTACATCTGTAAAGACCACAAAATGGCTCCTACTAAGCGACCGGGATCCGGTTCAGGAAAAGACGCAATCTCTCCATCCGCACACGGATTATTATTTCACAGCAACTGGAGCACGTACGGTGAATATTCGCACCACAGGGAATGAGAAGTCATCCTTCACTGTGGTTCTAGCTTGCCATGCTAATGGCCAGAAACTTCCACCCATGGTGATATTCAAAAGGAAGACCTTGCCAAAAGAGACCTTTCCAGCCGGCGTCATCATAAAAGCTAACTCGAAGGGATGGATGAAGAAAAGATGAGCGAGTGGTTAAGGTAAGTTTAAGTTTACGCGAAGAGGCCGGGTGGCTTTTTTCACGCAGCTCTGTCCATGTTGATATACGTATGTTTGTGATTGCACATTTGCGTACATTTTGGGAGTGAACAGAGTTGTTAGAACGCTGGTTTTTAATATATTGTTAAAGTTTGACTGACCTATCTGACTGTTTTTTTGACATTCCTTTAGCGCAGTTAGATGCGGCTTACAACACCGGGCGGCTTATAGGTGGACAAAGTTTTGAAATATGCCGTTCATTGAAGGCGCGGCTTTTAGCCCAGGGCGCCTTATGGTGCGGAAAATACGGTAAGTTACCCATGTCTTGGGCACTAATACACCCCCATAGCATCACACATGCTGGCTTTTCAACTTTGCGCCTATAACAATACGGATGATTCTTTTCCTCTTTGGTCCGGAAGACACGACGTCCACAGTTTCCAAAAACAATTTGAAATGTGGACTCGTCAGACCACAGAACACCTTTCCACTTTGTATCAGTCCATCTTAGATGAGCTCAGGCCCAGCGAAGCCGACGGCGTTTCTGGGCGTTGTTGATAAACGGTTTTCGCCTTGCATAAGAGAGTTTTAACTTGCACTTACAGATATAGCGACCAACTGTAGTTACTGACAGTGGGTTTCTGAAGTATTCCTGAGCCCATGTGGTGATATCCTTTACACACTGATGTCGCTTGTTGATGCAGTACAGCCTGAGGGATCGAAGGTCACGGGCTTAGCTGCTTACGTGCAGTGATTTCTCCAGATTCTCTGAAACCTTTGATGATATTACGGACCGTAGATGGTGAAATCCCTAAATTCCTTGCAATAGCTGGTTGAGAAAGGTTTTTCTTTAACTGTTCAACAATGTGCTCACGCATTTGTTGACAAAGTGGTGACCCTCGCCCCATCCTTGTTTGTGAATGGCTGAGCATTTCATGAATCTACTTTTATACCCAATCATGGCACCCACATATTCCCAATTTGCCTGTTCACCTGTGGGATGTTCCAAATAAGTGTTTTATGAGCATTCCTCAACTTTATCAGTATTTATTGCCACCTTTCCCAACTTCTTTGTCACGTGTTGCTGGCATCAAATTCTAAAGTTAATGGTTATTTGCAAAAAAAAAAAGTTTATCAGTTTGAACATCAAATATGTTGTCTTTGTAGCATATTCAACTGAATATTGGTTGAAATGATTTACAAATCATTGTATTCCGTTTATATTTACATCTAACACAATTTCCCAACTCATATGAAAACGGGGCTTGTAAGACAAACCAAACAGTCCAGTTGCGATCGATTGAATGCCCTGATGAGAAGGACCTTGATGAATGAGAACGTTCATAGACAATTTGTTTACATCGTAATTTTGTTGAAATTTCATTAGAAAAGGGGGAGAGATATTTTGACACAAAAATGAATGTTTCAACACCGATTTCTGCATTTTCGCAGAAATTTCCCATGCTTGGAAGTGAAACATCAGACAGAGCCTGTTTTATCAAGTCACCTTGCATTTCTCATATCTGATCACTTGACTTCTTTCCATACGTCACTGAGAGGAAGCAACACCAGCAATGTGCACTTTTAACGGTTTGAAAGGAAGAGTAGGCATGAATTCGCAATATCATCATAGCTTAATGCAGTGTTCCAGAATATTTTCTGGTAATAATAATTATATATATATATATATATATATATTTATTAACATTAATAGAAACAAAACAACACACCGGTCTTCCCCTGTTTACCACCGGGGTTACAGTGAAGCCAAGTGCTACATTCACTTCTTTATATTCTGGTACAGAAAAAAACACATGTTCAATGTCAATACCCCCCCTTGGCATTGCACCGGCCCCACTATTTGAGAAGGACTGGCTTAATGTATCCGTCCATCCATTGTCCACCGCTTGTCCCGCTCGGGTCGCGGCAAGTCACCCCCTTATTGCAGGGCCAACCAACACAGATAGACAACATTCACACTCAATTTCAGACACTAGGGCCAATTTAGTGTAATAGCTAATAATAGCGTAACAATATACTTCGTCAAATGAATGATATTGATTTTTTAGTAAATGCAAAAGAGACATTAAAAACGAGCTGGGTGGATCAACACGTCCATCCATCCATTTTCTACCGCTTATTCCCTTTTGGGTCGCGGGGGGCGCTGGAGCCTATCTCAGCTACAATCGGGCGGAAGGCGGGGTACACCCTGGACAAGTCTCCACCTCGTCGCAGGGCCAACACAGATAGACAGACAACATTCACACTCACATCCACACACTAGGGCCAATTTAGTGTTGCCTATCAACTTATCCCCAGGTGCATGTCTTTGGAAGTGGGAGGAAGCCGGAGTACCCGGAGGGAACCCACGCAGTCACGGGGAGAACATGCAAACTCCACACAGAAAAATCCCGCGCCCGGGATTGAACCTTAGACTACTGAGGATCTTCGTATTGTGAGCCAGATGCACTACCCCAACACGTGTCACATAAAAAACATGTGACATGCTCTCATATATCGACAATGTTCTGCTTGTTTTAGGAGTGTTTGACTGTCTTGGGCTTGGACGACACAGGTAGTCGTTACTGCGGAAGCCTTTGGTGCAAAGAACTATTATCTTGCACTGGAGATAACGTGTTGTAAACCATCAAACAGGAGACGAGGACGATAAGTGGGCTCGGTAAACAAATAGTGTATAGCAGTGGTCACCAGTGTTCTGAAAATTACTTTAAAAAAGGAATTATAGTTACTTGTTACTTTACCAAAAAAGTAATTGAATTACTGACAGAATTACTCTTAAATGTAATGTAATTAATTACTAGGGAAAGCAATTTATACGTTACTTTAGTGACGTGCGTCATCGAGGGTTTCAGGGAGTTGTGTTTTTATCTTTAGCAATTAGCAGCGCACTTTTTCAGCTTTGACGCCAGCTCTTTTGAATCTTTTCACTGGATTGTGGTACCAACTTACCTCTGCTTAATAAAGAGATTGACTGTGCTCTGATAGCTGTCATATCTTCTTGTCAACAAACAAGGTATATTTTGGATGGCAAGTTTATCACTTTAATTATTGATTTGTTTTTCAATATTCCCATTGTGTACATGTGAGTACCGTATTTTCCGCACCATTAGCCGCACCTAAAAACCACAAATTTACTCAAAAGCTGACAGTGCGGCTTTTAACCCGGTGCGCTTTATATATGGATAAATATTAAGATTCATTTTCATAAAGTTTCGTTCTCGCAACTTCGGTAAACAGCCGCCATCTTTTTTCCCGGTAGAGCAGGAAGCGCTTCTTCTTCTACGCAAGCAACCGCCAAGGTAAGCACCCGCCCCCATAGAACAGGAAGCGCTTCTTCTTGTACTGTAAGCAACCACCCGCCCCCGGAAGAAGAAGAAGAAGCGCGCGGTGCATGCTGGGATATGTGACGTTTCATTTCCATTTGTGTGTTTATGTAAAGACCCCAAAATGGCTCCTATTAAGTGTGTTGTCTGTCTAATTATAAATAATGCAGACGAGGCGTGTTAACTGAGTTCTCAACGTTTACTCACAGCGTGCTCATAACCACATTCTAACTCCCAGCATACAACGCTTCTCAGGGCTACCGCGCATGCTCGTAACTATCGTTGCATGCTGGGTAGTGTAGTTGTTATATTTGCTAGCTCATAACATCACATTAAGAGACACGCTTACGCGCTTAATTCAATACTCGCCGTCATTCCGGGTGGATTGACAAAAGACCTCCAGCCGCTAGATATTGGTGTCAACAGGGCATTCGAAGCTAGACTGCTAACTGCGTGGGAACAGTGGATGACGAAGAAGCGCGCGGTGCATGCTGGGATATGTGACGTTTCATTTCCATTTGTGTGTTTATGTAAAGACCCCAAAATGGCTCCTATTAAGTGTGTTGTCTGTCTAATTATAAATAATGCAGACGAGGTGTGTTAACTGAGTTCTCAACGTTTACTCACAGCGTGCTCATAACCACATTCTAACTGCCAGCATACAACGCTTCTCAGGGCTACCGCGCATGCTCGTAACTATCGTTGCATGCTGGGTAGTGTAGTTGTTATATTTGCTAGCTCATAACATCACATTAAAAGACACGCTTACGCACTTAATTCAATACTCGCCGTCATTCCGGGTGGATTGACAAAAGACCTCCAGCCGCTAGATATTGGTGTCAACAGGGCATTCGAAGCTAGACTGCTAACTGCGTGGGAACAATTGATGACAGAAGGCGAACACACCTTCACTAAGACAGGGAGGCAGCGCCAGACGACGCCAACATCTGCCAGTGGATCGTAAATGCCTGGGCAGATATTTCGGTCACAACTGTGGTCCGAGCTTTCCGGAAGGCAGGATTCACAGAACTGCTGGATAACAGTGACACTGACTCCGATGACTTCGACGAGACGGAACCGGCCATTTTGGATCTCACATTTGCCCAACTTTTCACTTCGGACACCGAAGACGAAGGATTTACGAATGAAGAATAACTTCAGAAAGTGAGCGCTATGTTTATTTTGTGTGTTGTGACATTAACGTTCGAGCAACATTATGTTGCTATTGCTCTGCACTATTTTGAAATTTACTATGTTTGTGATTGCACATTTGCGTACATTTTGGGAGTGAACAGAGTTGTTAGAACGCTGGTTTTTAATATATTATTAAAGTTTGACTGACCTATCTGACTGTTTTTTTGACATTCCCTTTAGCGCAGCGTAGGCGCGGCTTATAGTCCGGGGCGGCTTATTGGTGGACAAAGTTATGAAATATGCCATTCATTGAAGGTGCGGCTAATAATCCGGTGCGCCTTATAGTGCGGAAAATACGGTAGGTTTGTTTGCTGTGTCCCAGTGTGATGGGGCCTCTTCCCATTTGATATCAAGTAAATTTTTAGTGCGGTGCTGCTTGTTGCTTTCACAGGTAAAAAGATATTTCCTGCATTGAACTTGCTGCACTTATGATGCTGTCTTGTCGTCGACATAAAACCCACATCAAAATTAGCATGCCATGTTACATCAAGCTATCTCTAACAGCGTTGTATTGCACCTAAAAGTAATTAGATTAGTAGTTTGATGCTACAAAATGTATGATGCTTTGCAACAGTCAGCCTTAATGTATTGTTGAAGCTAGATTTTCGTGCACGTCATGCAACGCGTGTTTGCGAGACGAGCAAATGTAGTGTGCGGTCGTGCTCGGGGGGTTGTGGTCGCGGTGAGGCTGAAGAGGGAGAGGCAAGGGGTTATAACGCCTCTTAGCTGGTGTCATCATCATAATACATAATCTTAATACAGATTTTTTTTCTAATATTTTTTGCGATGACCGGTAGAGCACCAAAGATCGACTGGTCGATCGCAATCGACGGGTTGCAGCTATTGATTATTTTAGCAATTGCCTATCAATTAGCTTGTTCGAATAATGGAGTAATTAGGTAACACACTTTATAGTCTCAATATCTAGTTTAGGGAAAATCGTTGAAATAAACAAGTTTTCTGCTTGCCATAACCTTCATTCTTTTTTGAGAGTTTTTTCATGTTTCATTTTAAAAATCAATGAAGACAAAAGCTAAGCACGACCCCAACAGTCACCTTAAAACCGAGGTATGAATTTAACTGGGATTATGGCTAGATCTGGGCCCATAATATATATATATTTTTGGGAGGTTTAGAGGAAACAGGAAGTTGCGAAGCAAGGCACCTGCACTCTGGTTAACCTAGCAAAACAGGAAGTGATCAGTGAGCAATGGGATGGACACGCTATACAGCCAATCACGAGGTGGGAATTTTTGGCCACCACATGATTCGATTACGATTTAAGAGCTACGATTCGATAAAAAAATCGATTGTTGATGCACCTTTAATTTATGTATATTGATACAGTTTTATATTTATTTTCGTTTCATTAAATAAGCGTTTATCACTTGCAACTTTTAAAAACGGTGCATTTGCAATAGGAAATTCCCATTACATTTTAAATGCATGGAAATGTGTGCAAAACTGGAACATTAGTGCCCTATAATAAATAAGCTGGTCGGATCTCTCTGTGATTAGGCTCGCTGTAGTCAGCCAAATGTTAAAACTGTCTGCATTACTTTATTTACAGTAAATAAATTGATTGATTATTGACGTTTACTAATCAATCTTATAATTGTCCATGTCGAAATTATGATGCATTTGAAAAACTATTACTTCCCCTACCTCTAGTATCAAGTTTGATTACGTCATCTTGTTGTCTCGCTTTTGATTGTTTTCATGGAGTGAGAAGAGAAATTACTTAATTGTTGATAAAACAGAAAACGTCACCTCAACACTGTGGCAAGTTTTTGGATCTTTTTAAAAAACGGACCTCTTTTCTTTTCAACCCTCGTCTGTTCCCTGTTCTGGTATAAGGAAATAACAGGTAGGAACTAAAGTGCAGGACAGTATAAATAAAATAAATTAGACAATACAAAAAATGTGCTATTTTAAAATAATAGTAATTTTGTCCAATAAAATGTAAATAGTAATTACAGCATATCAAATTCCTTTCTATTCTTACAGAATAACGGACCAAATTTAATGTTGCACTAAACCTGCAAAAAATGTTGTCAAGTTTCTCTTTGATTCCATGTTCACACTTTGCACTATTATGTTACACTTTATTAAACATTTCGTAAATACTCCATATTTTTGCACCTTCATTTTAAAAGTTCAATGTTAAGTGATTAACGGGATTTTAGAATTTGGTTTAAACTGATTGTTTTCCATTATTGTGTTGACATTTCCTTTCCTTTCTGTCTGTCTAGCTAAGGGGTATATAATCAAAGGAAGGTTACATTTTAGATACAAATTTATATTAATTTATATTATATTTATATTAAATTCATTTTTCTCCAGGTCCTATTTTTGACAAGTTATTAAAAATATAGATAATTATTGCTTTTGACCAATATAAAACACTTATATCTTGATAGTATTTAGCCCTAATTATGGCATACAATTACACCCCTAATAATTATTGCTGTTAATTGAATAAAAGATGCCAAAGAGGTCTCACACAGCTGCCACATTTTGTGAAAAACGCTGCACAATAATGAAGATCAGCTGGTGTCCAGATGACATTCTGATGACATAGAACGACCATCAGACTGGACACTTCTGTCCCTGTGGACATTCCTCTCATGTTTGTGAACCATGTCCGCATACCATCGAGCTCCTTCTTTGGCCCGGGTCAGGGGTTAATTCAACCGGGTCAACCTTGGATCCGGACACCCGGACTAGAAGAGGACCCGAGTCGCGTACAAAACTCGTCGACGCCGCCTGTCAGCCCAGGGGGGGGGGGGGGGGGGCATCGCAGTCACAGCACCAAACATCCACAGAGGTCCATTTAAGGGAAATGTTTGTCTCTGCTCCATTTCCCAGCCAAATAACTAACAAGTTAGCAAACACGGACGCTTCAGATTAGCAATCTTAAAGGGGATTAAAAGACATTAGTTGATCTGATTTGTCAGAAAATGAAAACATTCATTAATCCTGCACAAGAAGGGAGATGGTGCCTCAGCAGCTGTGTTCTTAAAAGAGTGCTACTTCATAAAAAATGCAACCATCTGCATAATCAGATTTTTAACAACGCAAGTAATGGACCGATTTTGACGAAAATTTCAGAAAATGTCAGAAATAAGTCCTAAAACAAGTGCTTTTGTAGTTTTTATTATTATTGATTAACGATCTTGTCAAAATACTTATTGTTGACATTCATTCCGTCATTATACAGTATAGACCAGGGGTGCCGAACTCGCTTTTATTGAGGGCCACATTCAACAGTGAATATATATATACCGTATTTTCCGCACTATAAGCCGCCCCGGGTTATTAGCCGCACCTTCAATGAATGGCATATTTCAAAACTTTGTCCACCTATAAGCCGCCCCGGACTATAAGCCGCGCCTACGCTGCGCTAAAGGGAATGTCAAAAAAACAGTCAGATAGGTCAGTCAAACTTTAATAATATATTAAAAACCAGCGTTCTAACAACTCTGTTCACTCCCAAAATGTACGCAAATGTGCAATCACAAACATAGTAAAATTCAAAATAGTGCAGAGCAATAGCAACATAATGTTGCTCGAACGTTAATGTCACAACACACAAAATAAACATAGCGCTCACTTTCTGAAGTTATTCTTCATTCGTAAATCCTTCGAATTCTTCGTCTTCGGTGTCCGAATTGAAAAGTTGGGCAAATGTGGGATCCAAAATGGCCGGTTCCGTCTCGTCGAAGTCATCGGAGTCAGTGTCACTGTTGTCCAGCAGTTCTGTGAATCCTGCCTTCCGGAAAGCTCGGACCACAGTTGTGACCGAAATATCTGCCCAGGCATTTACGATCCACTGGCAGATGTTGGCGTATGTCGTCCGGCGCTGTCTGCCTGTCTTAGTGAAGGTGTGTTCGCCTTCGGTCATCCATTGTTCCCACGCCGTTCGCAGTCGTGATTTGAATGCCCTGTTGACACCAATATCCAGCAGCTGGAGGTCTTTTGTCAATCCACCCGGAATGACGGCGAGTATTGAATTAAGCGCGTAAGCGTGTCTCTTAATGTGATGTTATGAGCTAGGAAATATAACAACTACACTACCCAGCATGCAACGATAGTGACGAGCATGCGCGGTAGCCCTGAGAAGCGTTGTTGTATGTGCTGGCAGTTAGAATGTGGTTATGAGCACGCTGTGAGTAAACGTTGAGAACTCAGTTAACACGCCTCGTCTGCATTATTTATAATTAGACAGACAACACACTTAATAGGAGCCATTTTGGGGTCTTTACATAAACACACAAATGGAAATGAAACGTCACATATCCCAGCATGCACCGCGCGCTTCTTCTACGGGGGAAAAAGATGGCGGCTGTTTACCGTAGTTGCGAGACCTAAACTTTATGAAAATTAATATTAATATTAACCCATATATAAGGCGCACCGGATTATAAGGCGCACTGTCAGCTTTTGAGAAAATTTGTGGTTTTTAGGTGCGCCTTATAGTGCGGAAAATACGGTATATAAACCCTCACACACATATATACAGTTGTGCTCACAAGTTTACATACCCTGGGAGAATGTCGCCAGAAGAAAGGCATTTCTGCGCAAATGTCACAAAGTATCCCGCTTACATTACGCCAAACAGCACAGAGACAAGCCTCAAAACTTCTGGAACAAAGTAATTTGGAGTGATGGCTTTCTTCTGGCGACTCGACCATGCAGCCCATTTTTCTTCAAGTGCCTCCTTATTGTGCATCTTGAAACAGCCACACCACAATTTTTCAGAGAGTCCTGTATTTCAGTTTAAGTTATTTGTGGATTTTTCTTTGCATCTCAAACAATTTTCCTGGCAGTTGTGGCTGAAATATTTGCTGGTCTACCTGAATCCCTAATTTTCCACTTCTTAATCAGCGTTTGAACACTGCCGATTGGCATTCTCAATTCCTTGGCTTTCTTTTTATATCCCTTTCCTGTTTTATGCAGTTCAATTACATTTTCTCACAGATACTTTGACAATTATTTTGCCTTCCCCATGACTCAGAATCCAGAAACATCGGCGCAGCACCGGATGAAAGATGCAATGGTCTGTCAGAAGCCCAGAACTCACTGACCTTTTATACCAGGGTTCCCCAAACTACGGCCCGCGGCCCCAAGCATCCAAAAGATATTTGGATCGGATCGGCCGCCGATATTTGCAAAAAAATGCGTATCGGCAAGGCATGGGAAAATGCCGATCCAGATCCAGTTTTAAAAAAAAACGTGTTTTCCAACGCACCGATTTAAATAATACATTCCACTTTTCTGCTGCTCCCTAATTTCCGTTCCGCATTTTCCAGCACACCTTCAACACATCCACAGGTCTGTGGATTCTCACGCAGTTGCTTTTAGCTGCGGACATTACACGACAGGCTCTTCTCACTCTTTCCTGTGTCTCCCTCTTACAGACAGCGAGCGCACCTTCTTACACACGTCACATACTGTCACGTCATACGTCACATGCTGTCACGTCATACGTCACATACGTATACGCCCTCTCCCAGCAGAGAGCGAGGTAGCAGCATGGCTAACGTTAGCTGTGATGCTAGCGCAGCCGCTAAGGTGCGCGCCTGCTCAAGCGTCCTCTGTGCACGGCAAATCTATGCCACGCACAAAATAAGATAAAAAAATAAGCGCATAACAATTTTCGACACACGGACACGACAGAGAAAACAGTTTTCGTCATCATTGTTCAAATATTGTAACGTCTGTCGAGACGCTTATCTCCATTCGGTGCCACACGCCCACACCATCAAAATGCCGAGGCAAACATTTCCAAATCAACACCGTATGAAAAAAATAGTGATTTTTTTTAGTTGTCATTTCCCTCTCTGCATGAAAGTTTAAAAGTAGCATATATTAATGCAGTATGAAGAAGAATGTTTTAATGTAGACACATAGACTCATCATACTGCTGTGATTATATGCATCACGTGTTCATTCAAGGCTAAGGCAAAATATCGAGATATATATAGTATATATATTGTGTATCGCAATATGGCCTTAAAATATCGCAATATTAAAAAAAGGCCATATCGCCCAGCCCTAGTTCAATGATGCCATTTCTGTTTGTCATGTATAATTTTGTCTATTTTGTGTTTATCCTTGAATAAACAGGTCAGTTTCTTGTTACCAACCATTGTGTATTATTCAAACTCTCCTAATTCAGCTGGCTAGTTGTTATCAAGAGTACTAAAACCCTTTTCAACATGATTCTGACAACTAAGTAGGCTAAATAACTTTAAACTTTAATACATGCTCGGATAGGCCAGTATTGGTCAGTATCAGTATCGGTCAGTATCGGTATCGAATCGGAAGTGCAAAAACAATATTGGTATCGGATCGGAAGTGCAAAAACCTGGATCGGGACATCCCTAATACATATACATATATATATATATATATATATATATATATATATTTTAGGGGTGTAACTGTACGTGTATATGTATTGAACCATTTCTGTACGGGGGGTTCTTTTCGGAGGTGTACCGATCGAGTACACATGCTAGCAGCGACCGGGCTAGGACAACATGTAAAAAGCCAGAGCTGGAAGACCCTCCTGCCTCGTTAAGATCTCCCGTTTGGGAACACTTTGGCTGCGCGATACAACAATGGAGGACAGAGGTTTGCCGACATTGTTCAGCAGATGCTTCTGACAACACGTCAAACATGTGTTGCACCTTTCCTGCTTCCGGCTCCCAGATCGTAGTAGAGGAGCGCAGGGGAGACACTCCTCCAGGACCGATGTATTCTCGGGGGCAACACTTCACTCTACCCGGCAGTGGGTCTCCGCAGCTACGGATTCCAGGCTGAATGACGAGTCCGGCGATTAGTTGCAAATCGTGGCTTTATTGAGGTCTTGCACATAGCCAATCCAACAAAACACTAGCCACTCCCCGCACTCAGGTATTGCTCCCTCACCTCGCTCGCCCACACACTCACCTCACATGCTGTCACATATTAAAGGGCCACACACACACACACACACACATACGCTACTCTCATAACACATGCTAACCCATTTGAAGCGTCACCACCGCATTTAAGCAGCCTCTCCTCGGCGAGTCAGGCAGGGCTAAAGCAATAACAAATGTTTTCATAGCAGCAGATATAAGTCCATATTGCATTAAAACTAGATTTTGACCCACTTGTATGGTGGAAGAACAATGAGCCCATATATCCTCTAACTGCCAAGTTAGCCAGGCTGGGGAAGGGGAACAAAAGTTAATCTGAGGCTGAGTTGACTTGAAACTGTTTAATGTTGCACTTTTTATATGTAGAAGAAAGGTTTTGTCATTTTATTTAATCTGAGCAACAACTTGAGGCAGTTTAATGTTGATTAACGTGGACCCCAACGTAAACAAGTTGAAAAACTTATTGGGGTGTACCATTTAGTGGTCAGTTGTACAGAATATGTACTGTGCAATCTACTAATAAAAGTCTCAATCAATCAATCAATCAAAAAAAGCACTTTATATGTAGAAAGGTTTTGTTAAGAAACCATTCTGAGCCTTATCTTATTTAGTTTTTATTTTATACATGTTGACCACATTAACCCTGGCAATGGACCCTGTGAGTATATGTATGTTATGCCATTGTTTACAAATTTGGTAAATAAATAACCAAAAAATGTATATTTTGTTGTTTTCTTACTGTACCGAAAATGAACTGAACCGTGACCTCTAAACCGAGGTACGTACCGAACCGAAATTTTTGTGTGCCGTTACACCCCAGTGTTTCCCACACATTCATTTATTTGTGGCGGCCCGCCACGAAAGAATTACGCTCGCCACAAATGGATTTTTCGGCTTTTGACTCGCTCGACCGCTCATAAAAGCAATGGGACTGTCTGTGAATGTTGCTTGTAGTTACACCTCCGGTGCAGTAGGTGGCGGTAGCCTACTATGCATTGTAACTCCGCCAATAGCAAGAAGAAGAAGAAGAAGAAGAAGAAGAAGAAGAGGGACGGACGGACGAACGGACGGACGGAATCAAAATACTCGCCGGTTACTTTTCATAATGATGGCGCTTCCTACGTTTCTACCTCAAACGTCCAAAAGCTGCTGAAAGCCTTGATCCAGGATGCCATGGGGAAAAAAACTTAAATGGTGCCTTTTGGCGACAGTTAGCAGCTTGGTGGCTCGTAGTTGGCTAGCTAACGCTTGCTAGCGTGGTAGCATTGCTTCATTTTTACAGGTGTTATAGGTAGATAGTAGTGATGGGTCCGGCAACACCGATGCATGCGTCGAGCTCAAAGAGCGAAGCCCTGTGTCGGTGCGCATACCGCTTTTAGAAAGTCACGTGACCGATCATGAGCTGTTATGGTCACGTGACCGATACGCGAACTGTCGCACTGACGCCTCCTCTGTGCCCTGTGAGCGGCTCTTTTCTACAGCCGGAGAAATAATAACTAAGAAGAGAAAGCGTCTAAAATTTAATATGTTGGAAAAACTGTTTTTTTTAAAATAAAAATGTGTAAAAAAAAATAAATAACAATTTCCAGGTCCACAAGCATCCTCATTCACAACATGTTCTCTTAGATTTCCATGTTATGATACATGTTCACATTATTTATTGACTGTGTCTAAAAAAGACAAAAAATATATTTTTATTTAAATGAAATCATCCTAAATGAAATACAATGACTTGGTTTATATTATTGTATATACTAGGTCAGTGGTTCTCAACCTTTTTTCAGCAATGTACCCCCTGTGATATTTTTTTTAAATTCAAGTACCCCCTAATCAGAGCAAAGCATTTTTGGTTGAAAAAAAAAAGATAAAGAAGTAAAATACAGTACTATGTCATCAGTTTCTGATTTATTAAATTGTATAACAGTGCAAAATATTGCTCATTTGTAGTGGTCTTTCTTGAACTATTTGGAAAAAAAGATATAAAAATAACTAAAAACTTGTTGAAAAATAAACAAGTGATTCAATTATAAATAAAGATTTCTACACATAGAAGTAATCATCAACTTAAAGTGCCCTCTTTGGGGATTGTATTAGAGATCCATCTGGATTCATCAACTTAATTCTAAACATTTCTTCACAAAAAAAAAAAATCTTTAACATCAATATTTATGGAACATGTCCACAAAAAATCTAGCTGTCAACACTGAATATTGCATTGTTGCATTTCTTTTCACACTTCTTTTTGACAGACATTTTAGTGACAAACCTGAGCTTGTGCTTCACTGAGTTTATGAACTTACATTCATATTTTGTTGAAGTATTATTCAATAAATATATTTATAAAGGATTTTTGAATTGTTGCTATTTTTAGAATATTTTTTTAAAAACTCACGTACCCCTTGGTATACCTTCAAGTACCCCCAGGGGTTCGCGTACCCCCATTTGAGAACCACTGTACTAGGTCATAAAATCAGTGTCAGTTGAGTCGGTCCATAGGTTGCCTGTAGGGATTTTTAATGTCCAGCAGATGTCAGTATTTAGTGACACAGTATCGACACAGTATCAATACAGTTTTGCAATGTGTCGAAACTCTTCATGACGCCTCATCAACCCATCACTAGTAGATAGGTTATAGCTGCATCGCTCGCGGCTCGTCATATATTTAACGTTAATCCGTGATTTCACCGAGCGTTTCACTGACGGTGAGCAGCCTGACGCTGCTTCATTAACACCGCCGCTGTTTGACTCGTGGCCCGGGGCAGACGCACGTAGTAACAGTCACGTGTTACAATACCGACTGAAGCTAAATTGTCCACTGTCCACTGCAGCATGTGAATGCAATGAAAAGAATAAAATCTGAGCCAACCAGCTGTTAAAATGTTGTCCAGGTTAATGTTTTGGCCATTAAAGGCCCTTCATTTCAAGATTTCAACTGTGATCGGGCTTTAAACAGGTGGCTGACCTGTTCAGATGGGTGTACCGTATTTTCCGCACTATAAGGCGCACCTAAAAACCACAAATTTTCTCAAAAGCTGACAGTGCGCCTTATAATCCGGTGCGCCTTATATATGGGTTAATATTAATATTAATTTTCATAAAGTTTCGGTCTCGCAACTACGGTAAACAGCCGCCATCTTTTTTCCCCGTAGAAGAAGAAGAAGCGCGCGGTGCATGCTGGGATATGTGACGTTTCATTTCCATTTGTGTGTTTATGTAAAGACCCCAAAATGGCTCCTATTAAGTGTGTTGTCTGTCTAATTATAAATAATGCAGACGAGGCGTGTTAACTGAGTTCTCAACGTTTACTCACAGCGTGCTCATAACCACATTCTAACTGCCAGCATACAACAACGCTTCTCAGGGCTACCGCGCATGCTCGTCACTATCGTTGCATGCTGGGTAGTGTAGTTGTTATATTTGCTAGCTCATAACATCACATTAAAAGACACGCTTACGCGCTTAATTCAATACTCGCCGTCATTCCGGGTGGATTGACAAAAGACCTCCAGCCGCTAGATATTGGTGTCAACAGGGCATTCGAAGCTAGACTGCTAACTGCGTGGGAACAGTGGATGACAGAAGGCGAACACACGTGACGTTCACCAAGACAGGGAGACAACGCCAGACGACATACGCCAACATCTGCCAGTGGATCGTAAATGCCTGGGCTGATTCAGTCTCATCTGTGGTCCGAGCTTTCAGGAAGGCAGGAATTGTCACTGAACTAATAAACGGCAACGACACTGACTCCATTAATGACGACTTCGACGAGACGGAGCCGGCCATGTTGGATGCCGTATTCGCTCAACTGTTTAATTCGGACACTGAAGAGGAAGAATTCGAGGGATTTGTGAATGAGCTATAACTTCATAAAGTGAGCTTTACATTTTTATTTAGTGTGTTGTGTTGTGTGACATTAACGTTTGAGCAACGTTGAGTTATTGATATATTGTTATTGCTCTGCACTATTTCACGTGTTACTATATTGTGATTGCACGTTTGATTTACGTAACACGAGTAAATCAGCTGTTTATTCATTTTGGGAGTGAACGGAGTTGTCAGAACGCTGGTTTGTTATCTATTAATAAAGTTTGACTGACCTATCTGACTGTTTTGTTGACATAGGTGCGCCTTATAATCCGGTGCGCCTTATATATGAACAAAGTTTTGAAATATGCCATTCATTGAAGGTGCGCCTTATAATCCGATGCGCCTTATAGTGCGGAAAATACTGTAACTGCTACTGGTCAAATAATGTGAAATAGCATTTAATTTTACATGTATGCAATGCCATTTAAATGTAATTATAGATAATAATAATAATAAATACTGTGTAGTGTTGTAAATAGTCAACGGGAAGGATTTTAGTAAGATATAAGCCATGAGCACTACACAGCCAGAAAAAAACCTAGGCAGGACAAGTAAAAATATTGGGGCAAGAAGATTTGAGAAGTCGGGCAAGTAGAAAAAACCTTAACGTTGAATCCTGCATGTGTTGAGCTGCTGCCGCTTAAGGTTAGACGGCACTGTACATAGAGCGGTTCTGCTCGTTAGTAATAAATTCTAATGTTGGATGTTCACTCCTTCACACAGATGAGTATAGAAAAATATTTTCAACGGCCGAAAAGGGTTCGACTTGGAGAGGAGGTAGGCCTACAGTCCGGACCACAGGTGCGACCTGTTCAGCAGCAGGAGGAGGTTGACTGACTGTGGCAGGACACCTCTGCCTCTGTTTCACTTCATGTTGCTGGTAAATAATATGGTTGTAGTAGTAGGCTAAAGTTAAATTATTTAGTATTCACTAATTAAAGGGGCAGAGCTTTAAGAGACATTTTAGCTTTTATATTTTATAAGATATATTTTTTGTAAGAACCACAATTAATAAATATATTTCAGTGAATCACTAATTGTTCAAATCTGTATATAAATATGTACATAAAATGTTGTAATTATATTCCAACTCCGCGTTCTTCTTGGTCATCGCCGCTGCCGCCCCCCCCCCCCCCCCGACCACACCACCGCAAATAGATGCCCGTCCTGTGGGAAACACTGCACCCCTAATATATATACACACACACATATATATATATATATATATATATATATATATATATATATATACACACACACACACACATATACATATATATATATATACACACACACACACATAAAACGTAGAAGAGTTTTGTTACACAATTTGCAGATACATTTTTTATTAATTATCATTATATGTTTACAGACTGACATAACTTGCTTTGAAGTCGTAAGTCAAGGTGACAAGCGGACATTGAAGTATTTTATTTTTAAATGAAGTGGCAGGCCATTTTAAATGGTGTGGTATGCAACATTAAATGGTGTGGCATGCCACAATAACTGATGTGGCGGGCCTGATCTGGTCCATGGGCCTTGGGTTTGACACCTGTGTTGTAAACAAACAACCAGCCACGCATTTTAGGGGTTAGTCAAGGTTTATACCGTTTTTTGTTTAGTATTGTTTCCTCATATGTAAATTAATGCTAAAAATAACCACAAATATTGCAACGTCATTAACCCTAATTGCTATCAATATTAATGTTCCAAGGAAACCTTTAGCGTTGACGCACATGCGCAAAGCGTCGGTCAGCAAATTTGTACAGGTAGCACGTCATATTGTGGACCATATTTGCATGTTATATTTGTGAATGTTGGGACAATATTGTCTAATTTCTGCAAATAAAATCAAACAGGGTTAAAAGCTGTGCGTGCCTGAAATTTCATAAGTGATTCAAAAAGACATAATAAAGGCAAAAAATAATTATAATGAAGACTTGAATGTATAAATATCAGGACGCCACTCGCTAAACTATGACTAGCCGTGTTAGCATTGTTAGCATAGCAATGTTGCTTGGGGGCGGGGGGGGCCCCACACTTGCGATAAGAAAAAAAAACTCACCTGGATGTTTTCGTAACGTTCGTTTGTCCACCCGTGATGTCCACGACACAGGTGACCCGAGCCCAGTCAAACTTGATGTGTATAAGTGGACATTAGTCCGCTAAGAAGACGGTACTTCGCAGGGCTTTTAGCTAGGCTAGTAGCTAGCTAATGTAGCCCACTTAAAAGAGCGAGTAAAATTGGCCCAAAGAGCACATTTTCCAAAGAAAAGCGCTACAAAAGTGGCTCATTTCACATGAAAAATAAAACATCATAAAAAAAAGACAGTGAGTATGAGCAAGTCCCGGCTGGTTAAGACTTAAATGTCAGAGGAGTAAAAAAATCCAAAATGTCCTCAGCATTCAGTGAGGAAATACAAAAGATCCTCTGCCAACTGGAAGCTTGTCGTCCAAAAGCGACCCTCGTCCAGACCTTTCTGCGTGTTCGCTCCTCCAACGCCCGGTTCATTTGTGTTTAACGTGCCGGGGACATGAAGAAAACCCTTCCGCTTGCCTTTGACTCTACCAGACCCAAGCGCTAGTTACACCAAGCCCCCCGCCGAGAAGACTGCCTCCTCTGCCGGACACACTCCAACCAACAGCCCGCCTCAGGCTGGAGGTCTGCTCGCTTCGCTCCACTGCAGTACACCCGCCCCCGAAACTACTCCTTTTTTTTTTTCTCAAGGTAAATATGCAAATATGAAAATGCAAAACACAGCTGAGCAGACAAAAAGGTAAATAAGTGAACGAAAACCAGAAATGTTTTATCGAGCACGGCGGCGACTCATACAACCTTACTCGTTTTTGAACACATTCAATCAACAAATAAGCCAAAAACACTGAACATGAAACTAAAAGTAATTGTGAAAAGGAACGTTTGGTATGTTAATGTCGCCCACGAGCTTTTAGAATACAACAGCGCCCCCTAAAGGAACATTTAACTCCTACAAGAACCGCACGACCTCTTTTTTCAGATCAACACACCTGTGTGGAGTTGCCCCGCCCACTTTGTCCCGTTCTGTTGTGCTACCACAATATTTGTTTGACAAGTATAGTTCTATGCCAGGGGTCCTCAAACTACGACGACACGCGGGCCGGATACAGCCCGCCGGCGTCCAAAATCCGGCCCACGGGGAGTAACAAGTTAAATAAAAAATAAAAATGTTTTTTTAAATCTGTCCTTTCTAATCCATCTTCTACAGCTTGTTACTCTCGGGGTCTCCTTGCTACTCACTGTGGTGCAAGCGCAATGTCACGTTATCGATGGGAAAATGCATATGATTTGCCTATATATACAGGTAAAAGCCAGTAAATTAGAATATTTTGAAAAACTTGATTTATTTCAGTAATTGCATTCAAAAGGTGTAACTTGTACATTATATTTATTCATTGCACACAGACTGATGCATTCAAATGTTTATTTCATTTAATTTTGATGATTTGAAGTGGCAACAAATGACAATCCAAAATTCCGTGTGTCACAAAATTAGAATATTACTTAAGGCTAATACAAAAAAGGGATTTTTAGAAATGTTGGCCAACTGAAAAGTATGAAAATGAAAAATATGAGCATGTACAATACTCAATACTTGGTTGGAGCTCCTTTTGCCTCAATTACTGCGTTAATGCGGCGTGGCATGGAGTCGATGAGTTTCTGGCACTGCTCAGGTGTTATGAGAGCCCAGGTTGCTCTGATAGTGGCCTTCAACTCTTCTGCGTTTTTGGGTCTGGCATTCTGCATCTTCCTTTTCACAATACCCCACAGATTTTCTATGGGGCTAAGGTCAGGGGAGTTGGCGGGCCAATTTAGAACAGAAATACCATGGTCCGTAAACCAGGCACGGGTAGATTTTGCGCTGTGTGCAGTCGCCAAGTCCTGTTGGAACTTGAAATCTCCATCTCCATAGAGCAGGTCAGCAGCAGGAAGCATGAAGTGCTCTAAAACTTGCTGGTAGACGGCTGCGTTGACCCTGGATCTCAGGAAACAGAGTGGACCGACACCAGCAGATGACATGGCACCCCAAACCATCACTGATGGTGGAAACTTTACACTAGACTTCAGGCAACGTGGATCCTGTGCCTCTCCTGTCTTCCTCCAGACTCTGGGACCTCGATTTCCAAAGGAAATGCAAAATTTGCATGGTTGGGTGATGGTTTGGGGTGCCATGTCATCTGCTGGTGTCGGTCCACTCTGTTTCCTGAGATCCAGGGTCAACGCAGCCGTCTACCAGCAAGTTTTAGAGCACTTCATGCTTCCTGCTGCTGACCTGCTCTATGGAGATGGAGATTTCAAGTTCCAACAGGACTTGGCGCCTGCACACAGCGCAAAATCTACCCGTGCCTGGTTTACGGACGATGGTATTTCTGTTCTAAATTGGCCCGCCAACTCCCCTGACCTTAGCCCCATAGAAAATCTGTGGGGTATTGTGAAAAGGAAGATGCAGAATGCCAGACCCAAAAACGCAGAAGAGTTGAAGGCCACTATCAGAGCAACCTGGGCTCTCATAACACCTGAGCAGTGCCAGAAACTCATCGACTCCATGCCACGCCGCATTAACGCAGTAATTGAGGCAAAAGGAGCTCCAACCAAGTATTGAGTATTGTACATGCTCATATTTTTCATTTTCATACTTTTCAGTTGGCCAACATTTCTAAAAATCCCTTTTTTGTATTAGCCTTAAGTAATATTCTAATTTTGTGACACACGGAATTTTGGATTTTCATTTGTTGCCACTTCAAATCATCAAAATTAAATGAAATAAACATTTGAATGCATCAGTCTGTGTGCAATGAATAAATATAATGTACAAGTTACACCTTTTGAATGCAATTACTGAAATAAATCAAGTTTTTCAAAACATTCTAATTTACTGGCTTTTACCTGTATATATATACATATATACTGTATATATATATATATATATATATATTAGAGATGTCCGATAATGGTTTTTTTTGCCGATATCCGATACTCCTATATTGTCCAACTCTTAATTACCGATTCCGATATCAACCGATACCGATATATACAGTCGTGGAATTAACACATTATTATGCCTAATTTTGTTGTGATGCCCCGCTGGATGCATTAAACAATGTAAGAAGGTTTTCCAAAATAAATCAACTCAAGTTATGGGGGGAAAAAAAGTGCCAACATGGCACTGCCATATTTATTATTGAAGTCAGAAAGTGCATTATTTTTTTTAACATGCCTCAAAACAGCAGCTTGGAATTTGCACATACATTACATAGAAACGAGTAATTAATGAAAATGAGTAAAATTAACTGTTAAAGGTTAGAACTATTAGAAAGTAGAATAGAATAGAAGGTACTTTATTGATCCCTGGGGGGAATTCAATGGACCAGCAGCACACACAATAATGTGTGCTTATGGGATCCCTTGCAGACTGTATTGATATATATTGATATATAATGTAGGAACCAGAATATTAATAACAGAAAGAAACAACCCTTTTTTGTGAATGAGTGTGAATGGGGGAGGGAGGTTTTTGGGGTTGGTGCACTAATTGTAAGTGTATTTTGTGTTTATAATGTTGATTTAATAAAAAATATATATATATAAAAAAAAAAAAAAAAAAAAAAAAAAAATAACGATACCGATAATTTCCGATATTACATTTTAAAGCATTTATCTGCCGATAATATACATACCCTGTTTCCATATGAGTTGGGAAATTGGGTTAGATGTAAATATAAACGGAACACAATGATTTGCAAATCATTTTCAACCCATATTCAGTTGAATATGATACAAAGACAACATATTTGATGTTCAAACTGATAAACTTTTTTTTTTTTTTTTGCAAATAATCATTAACTTTAGAATTTGATGCCAGCAACACGTGACAAAGAAGTTGGGAAAGGTGGCAATAAATACTGATAAAGTTGAGGAATGCTCATCAAACACTTATTTGGAACATCCCACAGGTGAACAGGAAAATTGGGAACAGGTGGGTGCCATGATTGGGTATAAAAGTAGATTCCATGAAATGCTCAGTCTTTCACAAACAAGGATGGGGCGAGGGTCACCACTTTGTCAACAAATGAGTGAGCAAGTTGTTGAACAGTTTAAGAAAAACCTTTCTCAACCAGCTATTGCAAGGAATTTAGGGATTTCACCATCTACGGTCCGTAATATCATCAAAGGGTTCAGAGAATCTGGAGAAATCACTGCACGTAAGCAGCTAAGCCCGTGACCTTCGATCCCTCAGGCTGTACTGCATCAAAAAGCGACATCAGTGTGTAAAGGATATCACCACATGGGCTCAGGAACACTTCAGAAACCCACTGTCAGTAACTACAGTTGGTCGCTACATCTGTAAGTGCAAATTAAAACTCCCCTATGCAAGGCGGAAACCGTTTATCAACAACACCCAGAAACGCCGTCGGCTTCGCTGGGCCTGAGCTCATCTAAGATGGACTGATACAAAGTGGAAAAGTGTTCTGTGGTCTGACGAGTCCACATTTCAAATTGTTTTTGGAAACTGTGGACGTTGTGTCCTGCGGACCAAAGAGGAAAAGAACCATCCGGATTGTTATAGGCGCAAAGTTGAAAAGCCAGCATCTGTGATGGTATGGGGGTGTATTAGTGCCCAAGACATGGGTAACTTACACATCTGTGAAGGCGCCATTAATGCTGAAAGGTACATACAGGTTTTGGAGCAACATATGTTGCCATCCAAGCAACGTTACCATGGACGCCCCTGCTTATTTCAGCAAGACAATGCCAAGCCACGTGTTACATCAACGTGGCTTCATAGTAAAAGAGTGCAGGTACTAGACTGGCCTGCCTGTAGTCCAGACCTGTCTCCCATTGAAAATGTGTGGCGCCTTATAAAGCCTAAAATACCAAAACGGAGACCCCCGGACTGTTGAACAACTTAAGCTGTACATCAAGCAAGAATGGGAAAGAATTCCACCTGAGAAGCTTAAAAAATGTGTCTCCTCAGTTCCCAAACGTTTACTGAGAGACCATGTAACACAGTGGTGAACATGCCCTTTCCCAACTACTTTGGCACGTGTTGCAGCCATGAAATTCTAAGTTAATTATTATTTGCAAAAAAAAATAAAGTTTATGAGTTTGAACATCAAATATCTTGTCTTTGTAGTGCATTCAATTGAATATGGGTTGAAAAGGATTTGCAAATCATTGTATTCCGTTTATATTTACATCTAACACAATTTCGGGATCTTTCTGTGTGGAGTTTGCATGTTCTCCTAGTGACTGCGTGGGTTCTCTCCGGGTACTCCGGCTTCCTCCCACCTCCAAAGACATGCACCTGGGGATAGGCTGATTGACAACACTAAAATTGGCCCTAGTGTGTGAATGTGAGTGCGAATGTTGTCTCTGCCCTGTGATGAGGTGGCGACTTGTCCAGGGTGTACCCCGCCTTCCGCCCGATTGTAGCTGAGATAGGCTCCAGCACCCCCCGCGACCCCGAAGGGAATAAGCGGTAGAAAATGGATGGGATGGAATTTCCTAACTCATATGGAAACGGGGTTTGTGTATGTATATATATATATATATATATATATATATATATATATATATATATATATATTGGACCCCGGCCAATTTTTTTTAACCCAATGTGCCCCCGAGTCAAAAAGTTTGGAGACCCCTGATGTAGATGATCACATTGTTGATTTAGATCAGCGGTCCCCAAACTACGGCCCGCGGGAAGGATACGGCCTGCCAGCATCCAAAATCCGGCCCACGGGAAGTCCCAAGTTAAAAAATCAATTTATACAGCACAAATGAATGGGACAAGTTTGAGGAGATTTTGACATGTTGTGACTGGTGGCAGCGCGCGCGCGTGGTGCTTGTCGGGGCTGACGAACTGTGTATATGTGTATATATATGTGTATGTGTATATACTGTAAGTGTATGTATGTGTATGTATATGTGTGTATGTGTACATGTATATGTATATGTGTATGTGTATGTATATATGTATGTATATTTCTGGGGGTACACTCTGGGCCTGCCTGTCAGGCGGGGTTCGGCGCCTCAGGCTACTGCATCCGGACTGCGTGTCTGGAGCTCCTGGGTCCCACCGTCCATCCCTTCCGGGTGCCCATCTTGGTTGGGGCCTGCTGGGTCTAGTCCCTGCGTCTACTGTGGTAGCTTGGTGCTGCAAGGTATTCCGAGGTGCTGCGAGTCGGCCAGTTGCTGGGGTAGTGACCTTGTGTGTCAGCATGTCTGTGATCTTCTTTTAATTCTTTTTTTAAAATGTATTTATTTATTTTAATTTTTTAATACATTTTATTAATATGTTTTTTTTATTTTTCCCCTCCCTCAGGGGGGGTTGCTCGACGGGGCGGTTGCTGGTTGCTCCATCTCCATCGTTGGGGTCCCTGCGGGTGGGGTGGGTGGTTCCCGTGGCCCCGTGCTGGGTGGTCCTGCGGCGGCCGACTTGGGTGGGATGGCCGGGGGCTGGCCTCGCCGGGCTCTCCGGGGGTGAGGGGTGGGCTCGTGGGGGCCCGGTTGCCGGTGGGGCGGGGGCAGTCTTCCCGTCCGGTTGCGGGGGTCGCCGGGCCCCCCGGGCGGGGCGTCCCGCCTTTCTGCCCGTGTGGGGTGTGGTCTCTCGCTGGCTTGGGGTCTGGCTGTCCCCTGCTTTTCTCGTGCCTTGTCCTCTACCGGGTGCGTCTGTCTGTGGCCTGCTGCTGGCCCTTGTGGGCGGAGCGGTGGGCCGGGCTCTGGGGTTCCTGTCGCTGTCCGGCTTGGCTGCGTGGGGGCAGTGGTCCCTGGTTCCCTGGGCACCACACCTACTGTTTGTGGGTTGGGCTCTCGGGGATGCTGGGGCCGTACTCTGGCTCCCACACACACTGGGAGTCAAATGTATTATACATACAAATTCACAAATACTCACATACTACATATACACACCTACTCAGTGGCCTAGTGGTTAGAGTGTCCGTCCTGAGATCGGTAGGTTGGGAGTTCAAACCCCGGCTGAGTCATACCAAAGACTATAAAAATGGGACCCATTACCTCCCTGTTTGGCACTCAGCATCAAGGGTTGGATTTGGGGGTTTAATCACCAATGATTCCCGGGCGCGGCCACCGCTGCTGCCCACTGCTCCCCTCACCTCCCAGGGGGTGATCAAGGGGATCGGTCAAATGCAGAGGACACATTTCACCACACCTATTGTGTGTGACAATCATTGGTACTTTAACTTTTAACTTTAATACATACATACACACACACACACACACACACACACACACACACACACACACACACACAGGTACCTACGCTCCCACATACATACACAAATACAGTACATATTTACATACTCAAAGTTCGTACATCCACACGCACATTCATTATACAAACATACACATACACATACTGTACATATACATTCACTGTACAAACACATATACACATTCTGTACATATACATTCATTGTACAAACACATATACACATTCTGTACATATACAAGTACATATGCATACATACACTCATGCACATAATCACGTTCCATCAAACATATATTAACGTTGTTGCCCTAGGGTAAACTGGGTATAACACATGGCACACTGACAAAGCTTAACCTATTGTTACTATAACAATCTACAAGGTTAATGTAGGTTGCTTCTCTTTCTTCCCCTCCATTTTTCTGCATTCTTTCGTATCTCAAGTTATCATTACGTATATGTATTGTTGCATTTGAACAACTGTATTGTTGATAATAGAGGTAAAGTATTGGTATTGTTCATTATCAATAGCGCTATTTCTATTGGTATTTGTATTGCTCCATTTGTAATGTAATAATGCTCATTGTCATTTCTGTATTATTTTTTATTTTCGCTAACTGCTTAGTTGCTATTACTTTTACCATCATATTTGTACATGTCGTATTTGCTGATGTTGCTCTATTGTTGTTGCTGTTGTTGTTGTTGTTTTTGTCTCTATGTCTAATCCCCCTCTTGTCCCCACAATCAAAACCAGTCAAGTTTGCACATTGTGTAAACCATAAATAAAAACAGAATATAATGATTTGCAAATCCTTTTCAACCTACACTGTATATTCAATTGAATAGACTGCAAAGACACGATACTTAACGTTCGATCTGGAAAACGTTGTTTTTTTTTTGGCAAATATTAGCTAATTTGGAATTTGATGCCTGCAACATGTTTCAAAAAAGCTGGCACAAAGGGCAAAAAAGACTGAGAAAATTAAGGAATGCTCATCAAACACTTGTTTGGAACATCCCACAGGTGAACAGGCTAATTGGGAACAGGTGGGTGCCATGATTGGGTATAAAAGCAGCTTCCATGAAATGCTCAGTCATTCACAAACAAGGATGGGGCGAGGGTCACCAATTGTGAACAAATGCGTGAGCAAATTGTCGAACAGTTTAAGAACAACATTTCTCAATGAGCTATTTCAAGGAATTTAGGGATTTCACCATCTACGGTCCGTAATAGCGTCAACAGGTTCAGGGAATATGGAGAAATCACTGTACGTAAGCGATGATATTACGGACCTTCGATCCCTCAGGCGGTACAGCATCAAAAAGCGACATCGGTGTGTAAAGGATATCACCACATGGGCTCAGGAACACTTCAGAAACCCACTGTCAGTAACTACAGTTGGTCACTACATCTGTAAGTGCAAGTTAAAACTCTACTATGCAAAGCGAAAGCCATTTATCAACAACACCCAGAAACGCCGCCGGCTTCGCTGGACCCGAGCTTATCTAAGATGGACTGATGAAAAGTGTTCTGTGGTCTGACGAGTCCACATTTTAAATTGTTTTTGGAAACTGTGAAGTTGTGTCCTCCGGAACAAAGAGGAGAAGAACCATCCAGACTGTTATAGGCGCAAAGTTGAAAAGCCAGCATCTGTGATGGTATGGGGGTGTATTAGTGCCCAAGGCATGGGTAACTTACACATCTGTGAAGGCACCATTAATGCTGAAAGGTACATACAGGTAAAAGCCAGTAAATTAGAATATTTTGAAAAACTTGATTTATTTCAGTAATTGCATTCAAAAGGTGTAACTTGTACATTATATTTATTCATTGCACACAGACTGATGCATTCAAATGTTTATTTCATTTAATTTTGATGATTTGAAGTGGCAACAAATGAAAATCCAAAATTCCGTGTGTCACAAAATTAGAATATTACTTAAGGCTAATACAAAAAAGGGATTTTTAGAAATGTTGGCCAACTGAAAAGTATGAAAATGAAAAATATGAGCATGTACAATACTCAATACTTGGTTGGAGCTCCTTTTGCCTCAATTACTGCGTTAATGCGGCGTGGCATGGAGTCGATGAGTTTCTGGCACTGCTCAGGTGTTATGAGAGCCCAGGTTGCTCTGATAGTGGCCTTCAACTCTTCTGCGTTTTTGGGTCTGGCATTCTGCATCTTTCTTTTCACAATACCCCACAGATTTTCTATGGGGCTAAGGTCAGGGGAGTTGGCGGGCCAATTTAGAACAGAAATTCCATGGTCCGTAAACCAGGCACGGGTAGATTTTGCGCTGTGTGCAGGCGCCAAGTCCTGTTGGAACTTGAAATCTCCATCTCCATAGAGCAGGTCAGCAGCAGGAAGCATGAAGTGCTCTAAAACTTGCTGGTAGACGGCTGCGTTGACCCTGGATCTCAGGAAACAGAGTGGACCGACACCAGCAGATGACATGGCACCCCAAACCATCACCCAACCATGCAAATTTTGCATTTCCTTTGGAAATCGAGGTCCCAGAGTCTGGAGGAAGACAGGAGAGGCACAGGATCCACGTTGCCTGAAGTCTAGTGTAAAGTTTCCACCATCAGTGATGGTTTGGGGTGCCATGTCATCTGCTGGTGTCGGTCCACTCTGTTTCCTGAGATCCAGGGTCAACGCAGCCGTCTACCAGCAAGTTTTAGAGCACTTCATGCTTCCTGCTGCTGACCTGCTCTATGGAGATGGAGATTTCAAGTTCCAACAGGACTTGGCGCCTGCACACAGCACAAAATCTACCCGTGCCTGGTTTACGGACCATGGCATTTCTGTTCTAAATTGGCCCGCCAACTCCCCTGACCTTAGCCCCATAGAAAATCTGTGGGGTATTGTGAAAAGGAAGATGCAGAATGCCAGACCCAAAAACGCAGAAGAGTTGAAGGCCACTATCAGAGCAACCTGGGCTCTCATAACACCTGAGCAGTGCCAGAAACTCATTGACTCCATGCCACGCCGCATTAACGCAGTAATTGAGGCAAAAGGAGCTCCAACCAAGTATTGAGTATTGTACATGCTCATATTTTTCATTTTCATACTTTTCAGTTGGCCAACATTTCTAAAAATCCCTTTTTTGTATTAGCCTTAAGTAATATTCTAATTTTGTGACACACGGAATTTTGGATTTTCATTTGTTGCCACTTCAAATCATCAAAATTAAATGAAATAAACATTTGAATGCATCAGTCTGTGTGCAATGAATAAATATAATGTACAAGTTACACCTTTTGAATGCAATTACTGAAATAAATCAAGTTTTTCAAAATATTCTAATTTACTGGCTTTTACCTGTACAGGTTTTGGAGCAACATATGTTGCCATCCAAGCAATGTCTTTTTCATGGACGCCCCTGCTTATTTCAGCATGACAATGTCAAGCCACGTGTTTCAACAGCGTGGCTTCGTAGTAAAAGAGTGCGGGTACGAGACTGGCCTGCCTGTAGTCCAGACCTGTCTCCCTTTGAAAATGTTTGGCACATTATGAAGCCTAAAATACCACAACGGAGACCCCGGACTGTTGAACAACTTAAGCTGTACTTCAAGAATGGGAAAGAATTCCACCTGAAAAGCTTAAAAAAAGGTCTCCTCAGTTCCCAAACGTTTACTGAGTGTTGTTAAAAGGAAAGGCCATGTAACACAGTGGTAAAAATGTCCCTGTGCCAACTTTTTTGCAATGTGTTGCTGCCACTAAATTCTAAGTTAATGATTATTTGCAAAAAAAAAAAAAAGTGTCTCAGTTGGAACATTAAGTATCTTGTCTTTGCAGTCTATTCAACTGAATATAAGTTGAAAAGGATTTGCATATCTTTGTATTCTGTTTTTATTTATGAATTACACAATGTGCCAACTTCACTGGTTTTGGGTTTTGTAACTTACAATCGACAAATACCGTGGATCTGAAGTTGATCTAGAGCAGTGATTCTCAAACTGTAGTGGTACACAGGCTGCATCTAGTGGTACGCCAACAAATCACTTGATTAAAGTACAGTGTTTTATTTCCCTATAATGAAACTGTCTGCAATTTAAAATAGAATAGGCTTTATTCATCCGACACGTTACAGTGGCCAAAAATATTAAATATACTTGTTAAATAAAACCTCTGCCTTTCTGAGCTGGTACTTGGAGAAAAAAGTTTGAGAATCACTGATTTTGAGACTTGAGCGTTGAAAGTAAAAAAAAAAAAAAAAGTATGACTTATTTTTAACACTTTTATGAGTAAAGGGCCTTTTGGGTCTCTGAGAATTTAAGTGGTATTTTTTTAAACTGTCATTGCTCTAAAATTGATCAATCAAAATAAATTTTATTATGAATTTTTGACCCTTAAAGGTTCCAATTACTTCACATCAAATATTTTAGAGAACTTTTTAGGAGGGAAAAACGTTGCATATTTTGGGTTTTTGCCATAAGTAACAGTTTTCTTTAACAAAAAGGGCATCAAACATTTAAAAAAAAAACATTTAAACATTAATATTGACAGACCTGTAGTTTGCTTTATTGTCGCTTAATTGTCATCAAATGCAAATTTTAGAATGTTTTTAAAATAAAATAAACTTATTTTTAAAACATTTTTATGACTGAGAACTTTATGGAAGATTTAAAGGTTAAAATAAATCTAAAAGGTTTTGAAAATGAAAAGTATCAAAATGGCTCCCGTATGCTTAATCAAACACTTGACAAAAAACAACTCACATTTTATTTCTGGGTATAACAAAGCAAATCACCAAATTATTTTGAACATTAGAAAAAAAATACACCGTTCCCTTGTTAATGAAATAAATACAAAAATGAACTCACTCTAATATTCTGAAGGCATACAACTGTGGCATCTTAATTTGACTAATTGATGACAACAACCTTGTCATCAATGAAAGCAAATTAATAAAAATGTAAATAAGTAAAATGTTTCACTTTTTTGCACCGTCCGTTGCTATCTTACCGGGGGTTGACCGCTAAAAACAATACAATTGCTTGCCAGCAAAAGATGACGCATAGGGGCTGTGACATACATTTTGAGCTACAATATATTAAAATGTTTTATTTTCATATGATAAGATCCCAAAACTCTCCAAAACAACAACTGTTAAATTAAAATAAACTAACTGAATAAAATGTAATAAATGAAGTAGCTATATACAAATGTGACAGATAATTTGCTTTGGAATCCTAAACCAAGGTGACAAGCAGATATCGAAGTTTTTATTTGAATTTTAAATGATGTGGCAGGCCAATTTAAATGATCTGGCGGGCCACCTTAAATGGCATGGTAGGCTACTAGAGATGCGCGGATAGGCAATTTATTTCATCCGCAACCGCGGCAGAAAGTCGTCAACCATCCGCCATCCACCCGATGTAACGTTTGATCAGAACTGCATCCGCCCGCCATCCGCCTGTTGTTATATATCTAACATTAAAAAAAAAAAAAAAAAGGGTGAAAACTACGCGAATTGCACCTTGTGCAGACAAGATTTTTCGATCGGACACGGAGGAATTAGCGATGTAAAAGACCACGTTGGGACAAAAAAACACAAGTCTAATGCCGTTGCTAGCGATACAAGTGGAAAACTTTCAACGTTTTTCGTCGCCCAAACAGATTCTTTGGATGTGATAAATGCCGAAGTTTTATTTACGGAGGCAATAATTGAGCATGGACTTCCAATCGCACTGGCTGATCACATGGGACAGTTAATAATGTAATGCAACCTTTAAAAATCATTACGCGGTGATCGCGATCCCAAAAATAAACTTTTCTTGCATGATAATGTCCAGAAAAATTCGCTTTATATTACTATAGAGTCCTTTTAACGAATGAGTTTGATGGTTTATCACAAACCTTAAATGAAAGAAGTCCTTTGTTCTCCTGCACCATGGCCTTGCTTCGTGTTTGGTGCGCCATCCTGTCAGCTGTATTTCACAGCACAACATACTGTTAAAAGTGTTTATACTATTTATACTTTCAATTAACAAATTGAAGTCTTGTGAAAGGTTGACAGGATAACTGGCATTAACTGTCAAAATAATTTCAAACTATTGCAGTTAGCTTACAGAATAAACATGTCAATCAACCCATATGATTTTTGCTGTAATATTTTTGTTTTGAAAAGTCACTGTGACTGATAGAAAAGTGATGGTTTTAGCAACATTTTAACCTGTCTGAATGCTAATAATCATTTTGCGTCGGGGGGCGAAGCCCTGAACCCTCCACCAGGACTTTGTCCTGGACCTACCGGGGCCTGCGGCCCTTGGACCCTGGCTACTAGGTTTTTCTGATTTAAAAGTTGGCAGGTATGGTGAGGTTATAAAGCTTTTGCCTGTTAAAGAAAGGAGACTGATCCAACGCAGCACAGACTTGCGCGTGCCACGCTGTCACGACCCAGACGCACACCAGTGCGCAATCATATGGGAGCCGCGCTGAGCGCACCTCCAAGCGCGTCTCGCTGCCGGCGGCGGCCAGGTATGGGCCCACGCTCCAGCGCCATCCATTTTCAGGGCTAGTTGATTCGGCAGGTGGGTTGTTACACACTCCTTAGCGGGTTCCGACTTCCATGGCCACCGTCCTACTCTCTATATCAACCAGGGTGAGCCCCACCCCTTTCGTGAGCGCACTGCCACCCCTGTTACGCGCCCCCGGCAACAGGGGTGGCAAGCAGGTAAGCTGCGCGGGCGGAGCGCGCGGAGTGACCCCTGTTACGAGCCCCCGGCCACGGGGGTGGCGGGCAGGTAAGCTGCTTACCTGCTGCGCGTGACGCCGGCCGCGGCGAAAGCGGACGAGGCGGGGTGTCGGTGCGGTGGGCGCGGTGGTGACCCTGGACGTGCGTCGGGCCCTTCTTGCGGATCGCCTCAGCTACGGCTCCCGGTGGGGCCCTCTCGGGGGAAGGGGCCTCGGTCCCGGACCCCGGCGAGGCGTCCCTTCTCCGCTCCGTAAAAGTGTCCATCTCTTTTCTTTTTTTTCCTTCTGTTGTGGCATATGCAGCAGGTGCCTGCTCGTTTTTCGTATGTGGGTAACAACATTTAACTATGTATATATATTTCCCAATTGGTTTAACTGCCACCCGCAAAAAAAAATTAAAAAAAATCTAATTAATCCGCCCGACCCGACCCGCGAGCGGATAAAATCTTATTTTTTTAAATTTCATCCGCCCGATCCGCGGATAATCCGCGGACTCCGCGGTTGTGTCCGCAAACCGCGCATCTCTATAGGCTACTAACTTCCATAACGTAAATGACCGCCATAACTACAACACCAGGGGGGCTACACAAACCACATTAAACCCAGATTCCGATCTAACAAAGGTCTTAACTCATTCTCCTTCTATGCCACATCAATATGGAATGCACTCCCAACAGGTGTAAAAGAAAGTGCATCTCTATCCTCCTTCAAAACCGCACTAAAAGAACACCCTCCCCCCACCACATCCCACCTCCCCGGATTGTAAATAATCAAATGTAAATAATCAAATGTATATACCGTATTTTTCGGAGTATAAGTCGCTCCGGAGTATAAGTCGCACCGGCTGAAAATGCATAATAAAGAAGGGAAAAAACATATATAAGTCGCACTGGAGTATAAGTCGCATTTTTGGGGGAAATTTGTTTGATAAAACCCAACACGAAGAATAGACATTTGAAAGGCAATTTAAAATAAATAAAGAATAATGAACAACAGGCTGAATAAGTGTACGTTATATGACGCATAAATAAGCAACTGAGAACGTGCCTGGTATGTTAACGCAGGCACCAATCTGGCGCCCTAGGCAAGATTTTAGGTGGCGCCCCCCCACATCGGCAGTGAAGAGTATATACTCACAAGAACCCGAATAGCTTTGTCTTTGACCTTTTTTTTTTTTTACTTACAACTATACCTAATATATAAAGGGGTGGAAAAGTGACGATTACCTGCAGGGCAAACATTAGCTAACCAGAAGGCAATAACAATGTAAACAAAAAATACCTGCTTAAAAGATCTAATACAAACATTTATATGCACGTACAACACTTAGAACTTTTAGCATATCAGTATGTGGAATTAAATTATGGAATGGATTAAGTAAAGAAGTAAAAAATTGTACTGATATGATCCAGTTTAAGAGGTTGTTCAAAATAATAGTGCTTGCAGAGTACAAAGAAGAAGAATTATGAGAAATACTTTCAACCTTATTGAAAATAAGATATTCTTCATCTCAGTATGTTAATAATGACTGAATTAATTAATTAATTACATATTACAAAACTGTTGTATACTAATTCATAGATGTTATTTTATTATATAAAAAGGTCAGTAAATGATTCTATATATTTGTTAATGCTTTGAAGTGGGAAAGGGGTAGGATTAAATAAGCTTTGCTTCTTCCTACTCCTTTTCGGGCATGATGTAAAATGAAATGATATGAAATAGTGTGATGTATTATTATGATGTAAGTGTGTTCATGTTCCAAATAAACTAAAGAAAGAAAGAAATGTCCCTGAGGAATGTAAGGTGGGAGTACTGTAATTACCTAACGTTACATTATTATTTTCCATAACAATTTAGCCCCCTCCACAATATTAACCCGACGTTAAAACAGAACTAGCTATTTATTGATTAGCAATTGCCGAGTCATGTAACATTAGCTTAATGCTAAAAAGCCAGGTTACTATCACATTCTGTAACAGACAAATAATTTCATGTAGGCTAACGTTACCTACCTGCTACCTCTGTCTTTTCTCGTTTCTCCTCCTCTTCTTTTCTCTTTTTTCCTTCCCTGGGCACCTGACAGTTTTGGCATCTTGTGTTGATTTTTTGATGTGGTGACGTCCAAAAAGAGTCATGATACGGGCGCACCGTGCGGGGGGAGGAGGGGGGGGGGGGGCGTAATGTTGTAACAAATAATATTTCTATTAAATAGGCTTTACTTTGCATTTTAATTAACGTGGGATTATTTTTTGTGTTTAGAAATAATAGTACCAAATTTTTTTTAAATTTTTTTTTATCCAACATTTGTGGCACTGGCGTGGCGCCCCCTGATGGACGGCGCCCTTAGCATTTGCCTATACGGCCTATGCCACGGGCCGGCCCTGTGTTAACGTAACATATTATGGTAAGAGTCATTCAAATAACTATAACATATAGAACATGCTATACGTTTACCAAACAATCTGTCACTCCTGATCGCTAAATCCCATGAAATCTTACACTTTTAGTCTCTTACGTCAGTGTCTTTCAACCACTGTGCCGCGGCACACTAGTGTACCGTGAGATACTGTCTGGTGTGCCGTGGGAGATTATGTCATTTCACCTAATTGGGTTAAAACATTTTTTTTTTTGCAAACCAGTAATTATAATCCGTAAATGTGCAGTTGTTGAGTGTCTGTGCTGTCTAGAGCTCGGCAGAGTAACCGTGTAATATTCTTCCATATCAGTAGGTAGCAGCAGGTAGCTAATTGCTTTGTAGATGTCGGGAACAGCGACAATGGTTTGCAGGTAAAAAGGTATTAATGCTTAAACCAAAAATAAACAAAAGGCGAGTGCCGCTAAGAAAAGGCATTGAAGCTTAGGGAAGGCTGTGCAAAACTAAAACTGAACTGGCTGCAAAGTAAACAAAAACAGAATGCTGGACGACAGCAAAGACTTACAGCGTGTGGAGCAGACGGTGTCCACAAATCCGTAAATAACATGACAATCAACAACAAAATAGGAGCGCAGACAAGAACTAAAACACTACACACAGGAAAACACCAAAAAACTCAAAATAAGTCACGGCGTGATGTGACAGGTCGTGACAGTACACCTACTTTGAGACAAGAGCTATAGTGATGCATGATTGGTTATGGTTTGAATTCATATCAAACAATTGCGAGAACGACTTTTTATTGTCAATATCGGCTGCTGAGCTTCATTTTTTAATGAAACTCTGCTGGTGGCGTGCCTCAGAATTTTATCAATGGAAAAAAAATGTGCCTCGGCTCAGAAAAGGTTGAAAAACACTGTTTTACGTGAATGAGCTATCCATCCATCCATCCATCTTCTTCCGCTTATCCGAGGTCGGGTCGCGGGGGCAGCAGCCTAAGCAGGGAAGCCCAGACTTCCCTCTCCCCAGCCACTTCGTCCAGCTCCTCCCGGGGGATCCCGAGGCGTTCCCAGGCCAGCCGGGAGACATAGTCTTCCCAACGTGTCCTGGGTCTTCCTCGTGGCCTCCTACCGGTCGGACATGCCCTAAACACCTCCTTAGGGAGGCGCTCGGGTGGCATCCTGACCAGATGCCCGAACCACCTCATCTGGCTCCTCTCGATGCGGAGGAGCAGCGGCTTTACTTTGAGCTCCCCCCGGATGACAGAGCTTCTCACCCTATCTCTAAGGGAGAGCCCCGCCACCCGGCGGAGGAAACTCATTTCGGCCGCTTGTACCCGTGATCTTGTCCTTTCGGTCATAACCCAAAGCTCATGACCATAGGTGAGGATGGGAACGTAGATCGACCGGTAAATTGAGAGCTTTGCCTTCCGGCTCAGCTCCTTCTTCACCACAACGGATCGATACAGCGTCCGCATTACTGAAGACGCCGCACCGATCCGCCTGTCAATCTCACGATCCACTCTTCCCCCACTCGTGAACAAGACTCCGAGGTACTTGAACTCCTCCACTTGGGGCAAGATCTCCTCCCCAACCCGGAGATGGCACTCCACCCTTTTCCGGGCGAGAACCATGGACTCGGACTTGGAGGTGCTGATTCTCATCCCAGTCGCTTCACACTCAGCTGCGAACCGATCCAGTGAGAGCTGAAGATCCTGGCCAGATGAAGCCATCAGGACCACATCATCTGCAAAAAGCAGAGACCTAATCCTGCAGCCACCAAACCAGATCCCCTCAACGCCTTGACTGCGCCTAGAAATTCTGTCCATAAAAGTTATGAACAGAATCGGTGACAAAGGGCAGCCTTGGCGGAGTCCAACCCTCACTGGAAACGTGTCCGACTTACTACCGGCAATGCGGACCAAGCTCTGGCACTGATCATACAGGGAGCGGACTGCCACAATCAGACAGTCAGATACCCCGTACTCTCTGAGCACTCCCCACAGGACTTCCCGAGGGACACGGTCGAATGCCTTCTCCAAGTCCACAAAACACATGTAGACTGGTTGGGCAAACTCCCATGCACCCTCAAGGACCCTGCCGAGAGTATAGAGCTGGTCCACAGTTCCACGACCAGGACGAAAACCACACTGTTCCTCCTGAATCCGAGGTTCGACTATCCGCTGCTCCTTCACATCGAGAGGAGCCAGATGAGGTGGTTCGGGCATCTGGTCAGGATACCACCCAAACTCCTCCCTAGGGAGGTGTTTAGGGCACGTCCCACCGGTAGGAGGCCGCGGGGAAGACCCAGGACACGTTGGGAAGACTATGTCTCCCGGCTGGCCTGGGAACGCCTCGGGGTCCCACAGGAAGAGCTGGACGAAGTGGCTGGGGAGAGGGAAGTCTGGGCTTCCCTGCTTAAGCTGCTGCCCCCGCGACCCGACCTCGGATAAGCGGAAGAAGATGGATGGATGGATGGATGGCAAAAAAGTCAGCCTTTGTCACCTTGGAGTTTAATTTAAATAAATGTTTATTGCAGTCAATAATTACATGGAAAAGTGTCTAACTTGGACACTTTTCAAAATTTCCACGCTCAGTGTACTAAAAATGTGCGATCTAAATAGTGCACTGCCTTTTATTCAAATGTTAAAAAAGTTCTGGACTTACGAGTGGAGGTACGATGGTGGAGGTGCGTCAACACCGATGGTCTGTGCCTTGCTTGGTCATGTTTTACACGCTGCTACGTCGTGTTACGAGTCCTGCTCAGTCCTTTGCACTGAAAGAAAGCTTCCTGACACGGAGCGCGACCGAGGAAGCTTTCCAACATGTCCGTTCCATCCACGGAGCCTCCGGCCTCCAGGATGACTCTTCTGTACTCCGTTCCGACCTGTTTCATGGCAACGCGGCTGTGAGGACGTTTCCCTGCAAAGTGACTCGTCTTTTTGGACTCGGACTCACCTTGGGATTGAGGATTCCTTCCTTTTTAAAGCGACTGAAGTAGATGTCCATGGAGTAGACTTCGCTCCACAGGTAGCTGTAGTACTGGCCGTCGTATCCTTCCGCCAGGTGGCTGAAGCTGGCGGTCATGTTGGTGCCTACGGAGCGATGTGTCACATGCCGAGGGTTAACGGGGACTTACGGGACGAGGACAGTACCTGCCGAGGCGGGGACACCCAAGATGTCCTGGCAGTGTTGGGCAAACACCTCGGCCGTGTCCGCACAAGAACTGCTATGTAGCGACTGGTCCACTTTGCTGAGGACCACCTGGCGCAGGTTCATCAGCCCTGCGACAGACATAACAAGAGTCACAAGTCAGCGGACGCCATCCAGTCTGAGGTCCTGACCCGTGTTGGCCACTCTGGATGCGATGAGCTTGTCGAGCAGCTCGTCCGGGATGGCCGTGCCGTCCTTGTAGTGGCGGGACATTCTCCTCAGAGGCTCCTTCTCCCACACCCAGTTCTCCAGCATCTGCGAGGGGACTTCCACAAAGTCCGTCTCCACCAAACCTCCACTGAACTCTGAAAAGGTGGTCTGGCAAAAAGAAAGCCTTTTGTTTGACATTTACGTTCCAATTTGTGATCATGCTAACATGTAGCCACTTAGCATTGTTACATAAACGGCCGGGAGGCTCACATCAGGGTTTTATGCTGCCGTTTCCGATCATCCATGAGTGAGATCAGCCGATACCAATACTGATCACGTGTATTAACTGTCTAATTTTTTATGTACAAAACACAAAACCGGTGAAGTTGGCACGTTGTGTAATTCGTAAATAAAAACACGATACAATGATTTGCAAATCCTTTTCAACTTATATTCAATTGAAAAGACTGCAAAGACGAGATATGTAATGTTTTGTTTTTTTCAAATAATCGTTAACTTAGAATTTAATGGCAGAAACACATGCAAAAAAGTTGGCACAGGGGCATTTTTACCACTGTGTTACATGGCCTTTCCTTTTAACAACACTCAGTGAACATTTGGGAACTGACAAGACCAATTTTTGAAGCTTTTCAGGTGGAATTATTTCCCATTCTTGCTTGATGTACAGCTTAAGTTGTTCAACAGTCCGGGGGTCTCCGTTGTGGTATTTTAGGTGTCATATTGCGCCACACATTTTCAATGGGAGACAGGTCTGGACTACAGGCAGGCCAGTCTCGTACCCGCACTCTTTTACTAAGAAGCCACGCTGTTGTAACGCGTGGCTTGGCATTGTCTTGCTGAAATAAGCAGGGGCGTCCATGATAACGTTGCTTGGATGGCAACATACATCCAAAACCTGTATGTACCTTTCAGCATTAATTGTGCCTTCACAGATGTGTGTTGTGCCCATGCCTTGGGCACTAATACACCCCCATACCATCACAGATGCTGGCTTTTCAACTTTGCGCCTATAACAATCTGAATGGTTCTTTTCTTCTTTGGTCCTGAGGACACGACATCCACAATTTCCAAAAACAATTTGAATATTAAGTATCTTGTCTTTGCAGTCTATTCAGTTGAATATAGGTTGAAAAGGATTTGCAAATCATTGTGTTCTGTTTTTATTTACGATTTACACAATGTGCCACTTCACTGGTTTTGGGTTTTGTATTTATGGTGTGTGCGTTTGGCATTTGAATAATATCAACACAATATTCCAACTAGTTCCTTTTATTCTTTTATTACATACTAGTGTTTGAAAGGAACAAAGCCAATAGTACAAGAGCCAAACCAAAGCAAAATCTACTACTGTAAATTACCAACTATAAGCCGCTACTTTTTTCGTAGGCTTTGAATTCCCTCCGGGTACTCCGGCTTCCTCCCACCTCCAAAGACATGCACCTGGGGATAAGTTGATTGGCAACACTAAATTGGCCCTAGTGTGTGAACGTGAGTGTAAATGTTGTCTGTCTATCTGTGTTGGCCCTGCGATGAGTTGGCGACTTGTCCAGGGTGTACCCCGCCTTCCGCCCAAATGCAGCTGAGATAGGCTCCAGCGAGCCCCCCGCCACCCCGAAAGGGATAAGCGGTGGGAAATGGATGGATTGATGGATGGATGAACCCTGCGGCTTATTACACGATGCAGCTAATTTATGTTTTTGTCTTTGCTGACGGCCATAATGCAAATAGTTTTTATTAAACACATGCAAATACAAATACACTTAAAATAGTCAATTATTGTTTGTGCTATGGTGTTATCATTTGGACAAGTTCGCCCACTGCAGGTGCAACTAGGTCTATGCCAACAGCAGGGGTTTCTGTCTTCAGTAAGCAATTCGACTGGCCAAGGAACATACACAAATATGCAAGCGGGCTGATAACTGCCATTTTATCGCCACCTGTTGGCCAACCAAAGTAACTAAATGTGACCATTAATTGTACAATTATGTGTGTGAATGTTGTCTGTTTATCTGTGTTGGCCCTGTGATGAGGTGGCGACTTGTCCACGGTGTACCCCGCCTTCCGCCCATGTGCAGCTGAGCTAGGCTCCAGCACCCCCCGCAACCCCGGAAGGGACAAGCGGTAGACAATGGATGGATGGATGTATAAACATGCATTGAATTCACTTTTATGACCCGATCCAAACAACCTTTCCTAGTCATGGTGCAGAAAAAAAAATATTCAATAAACATGGTCACACGTAACACAACCTGCTTATTGAACTTTGTGGATATTAGAAAAAAAATATGTCTAATCAGCATAAAAAGAAATATCAAAATTACACCCATTTAACTAGAGATGTCCGATAATATCGGACTGCTGATATTATCGGCCGATAAATGCTTTATAATGTAATATCGGAAATTATCGGTATCGGTTTAAAAAGTAAAATTTATGACTTTTTAAAACGCTGCTGTACGGAGTGGTACACGGACGTAGGGAGAAGTATAGAGCAGTTGCGTCTCCCAGTCATACTTGCCAATCCTCCCGATTATCCCGGGAAACTCCCAAATTTCAGGGCCCCTCCCGAAAATCTCCCGGGGCAACCATTCTCCCGAATTTCTCCCGATTTCCACCCAGACAACAATATTGGAGGCGTGCCTTAAAGGCACTGCCTTTGCGTGCCGGCCCAATCACATAATATCTACGGCTTTTCACAGACACAAGTGAATGCATAGCATACTTGGTCAACAGCCATACAGGTCACACTGAGGGTGGCCGTATAAACAACTTTAACACTGTTACAAATATGCGCCACACTGTGAACCCTCACCAAACAAGAATGGCAAACACATTTCATGAGAACATCTGCACCGTAACACAACATAAACACAACAGCACAAATACCCAGAACCCCTTGCAGCACTAACTCTTCCGGGACACTACAATATACACCCCCGCTACCCCCTACCCCCCCCCTCTGGCCCCCCAACTCAACCCCGCCTCCCCCAACCTTGCCCACCTCAACCTCCTCATGCTCTCTCAGGGGGAGCATGTCCCAAATTCCAAGCTGCTGTTTTGAGGCATGTTAAAAAAAATTATGCACTTTGTGCCTTCAATAATAAATATGGCAGTGCCATGTTGGCATTTTTTTCCATAACTTGAGTTGATTTATTTTGGAAAACCTTGTTACATTGTTTAATGCATCCAGCGGGGCATCACAACAAAACTAGGCATAATAATGTGTTAATTCCACGACTGTATATATCGGTATCGGTTGATATCGGAATCGGTAATTAAGAGTTGTACAATATCGGAATATCGGATATCGGCAAAAAAGCCATTATCGGACATCTCTACATTTAACCCAATGTGGCCCCCAAGTCAAAAAGTTTGGATACCTCTTGCCTACAATGTACTTAAGGTACTAAGAAATATAGTTTATTTGCCACTATGGAAGTGATTAGTATTAGCCGAGGGGAGCGGCACCACACTGTGTATGGAGACACAAAATTAGCTGCTAGCCGCTTGTCAGCCGGGGGACTAAAAAACAGTGTCAGCCAGAGAGGATCGACGATTGTGATTGGCATTAAAGATCACTAATCGTTAATGGCGACCACATATTTTTTATGAAAATTTGCCAATACTGATCTATTGGCAGGGTATACTAATGTATGATGCAAGTAGGAAGCCTTTGAACGCGTCTTTGCAGTCCCTCAATAAGGACAAGTCAGTCAAATGTTTGGAGACATCTTCTCATGCTAGTGGATGACAAGGTGTCTCCAAACTTTTGACCGGTACAGAGCCTCTGTTGCTAGGTAACTACTGAATGTTCTTCTTGCTCTCTCACAAACACACACCGACCTTGGAACAGAGCTCGTGCATCACATGACCAAACTCGTGGAAGTACGTCTCCACCTCGTGGTGCTGGAGGAGGGAGGGCAAGCCTTCATTGGGTTTGGAAAAGTTCACCACCATGGCCGCCACCGGGAGTCGACGCTTTCCATCGGGGCCTCTGCAGGCGGGCTGGAGGGGAAAACACGCGTCAAGGCCGCACTTTCCCTGCCTGGCGGAAGACAAAAAACACACCTGAGCTGCAATCTTACATGGAGATTTAGGAGCCTACCTGGGGTGCAGGTCCAGGTAGAAGAGGCCCACCTCCTCCCCCGTGCCGGCATCGTGGGCGGCGTACAGCTTGACGTCGTGGTGCCACACGTGGGCTGGCTGGACCTCGCTGAACCTGAGCCCCAGCAGGTCCTGGTAGATCCCAAAAAGCCCCTCTGTGACGGCGTGGAGCGGGAAGTACTCGATGAGTTTGTCCTTGTCCACGGCGAACTTGCAGCGCTCCACTTGGTTCATGTAGTAGGGCAGGTCCCAGGCGTTGATCTGCCCGTCAAAATAGCCGCCCTTTGCCAGGCACTCCCTCCTTTTCAGCTCCAGGATGTACTTCCTCTCCCGGACGCCGACGGGCTTCAGCGTTTCGTAAAAGGCGTCTGGGAAGCAAGCAAGTTAATGGTTTGGCTAAAGAGCGCCGCTCATCGACCCGTGGCTGGGGGTCAAGGATCATACCTAAAAATGTCGCCACGTTGCTGGCATTTTTGGCCATGTTGATCTCCAGCACGTAGTCTGCGTGGCTGCTGTAACCCAGCAGTCCCGCAACCTTTGACCTCAGCCGTATCAAACCCTCCAGGATGGGCGTGTTAGCCTTTACAAAAACACAGGCATCAAAAGTTTA